>NC_087377.1:17970298-18138809 GCF_963675165.1 Halichondria panicea | reverse complement strand
ACCCTAACCCTAACCCTAACCCTAACCCTAACCCTAACCCTAACCCTAACCCTAACCCTAACCCTAACCCTAACCCTAACCCTAACCCTAACCCTAACCCTAACCCTAACCCTAACCCTAACCCTAACCCTAACCCTAACCCTAACCCTAACCCTAACCCTAACCCTAACCCTAACCCTAACCCTAACCCTAACCCTAACCCTAACCCTAACCCTAACCCTAACCCTAACCCTAACCCTAACCCTAACCCTAACCCTAACCCTAACCCTAACCCTAACCCTAACCCTAACCCTAACCCTAACCCTAACCCTAACCCTAACCCTAACCCTAACCCTAACCCTAACCCTAACCCTAACCCTAACCCTAACCCTAACCCTAACCCTAACCCTAACCCTAACCCTAACCCTAACCCTAACCCTAACCCTAACCCTAACCCTAACCCTAACCCTAACCCTAACCCTAACCCTAACCCTAACCCTAACCCTAACCCTAACCCTAACCCTAACCCTAACCCTAACCCTAACCCTAACCCTAACCCTAACCCTAACCCTAACCCTAACCCTAACCCTAACCCTAACCCTAACCCTAACCCTAACCCTAACCCTAACCCTAACCCTAACCCTAACCCTAACCCTAACCCTAACCCTAACCCTAACCCTAACCCTAACCCTAACCCTAACCCTAACCCTAACCCTAACCCTAACCCTAACCCTAACCCTAACCCTAACCCTAACCCTAACCCTAACCCTAACCCTAACCCTAACCCTAACCCTAACCCTAACCCTAACCCTAACCCTAACCCTAACCCTAACCCTAACCCTAACCCTAACCCTAACCCTAACCCTAACCCTAACCCTAACCCTAACCCTAACCCTAACCCTAACCCTAACCCTAACCCTAACCCTAACCCTAACCCTAACCCTAACCCTAACCCTAACCCTAACCCTAACCCTAACCCTAACCCTAACCCTAACCCTAACCCTAACCCTAACCCTAACCCTAACCCTAACCCTAACCCTAACCCTAACCCTAACCCTAACCCTAACCCTAACCCTAACCCTAACCCTAACCCTAACCCTAACCCTAACCCTAACCCTAACCCTAACCCTAACCCTAACCCTAACCCTAACCCTAACCCTAACCCTAACCCTAACCCTAACCCTAACCCTAACCCTAACCCTAACCCTAACCCTAACCCTAACCCTAACCCTAACCCTAACCCTAACCCTAACCCTAACCCTAACCCTAACCCTAACCCTAACCCTAACCCTAACCCTAACCCTAACCCTAACCCTAGAGTACTTAACCACAACTCTAGCTGTTGTTAGAGTACTTAACCACAACTCTAGCTGTTGTTAGAGTACTTAACCACAACTCTAGCTGTTGTTAGAGTACTTAACCACAACTCTAGCTGTTGTTAGAGTACTTAACCACAACTCTAGCTGTTGTTAGAGTACTTAACCACAACTCTAGCTGTTGTTAGAGTACTTAACCACAACTCTAGCTGTTGTTAGAGTACTTAACCACAACTCTAGCTGT
The DNA here is from genome assembly GCF_963675165.1 of Halichondria panicea. Taxonomy (NCBI): domain Eukaryota; kingdom Metazoa; phylum Porifera; class Demospongiae; order Suberitida; family Halichondriidae; genus Halichondria; species Halichondria panicea. The sequence goes on along the minus strand of NC_087377.1, from coordinate 18,137,270 downwards.
TGTTAGAGTACTTAACCACAACTCTAGCTGTTGTTAGAGTACTTAACCACAACTCTAGCTGTTGTTAGAGTACTTAACCACAACTCTAGCTGTTGTTAGAGTACTTAACCACAACTCTAGCTGTTGTTAGAGTACTTAACCACAACTCTAGCTGTTGTTAGAGTACTTAACCACAACTCTAGCTGTTGTTAGAGTACTTAACCACAACTCTAGCTGTTGTTAGAGTACTTAACCACAACTCTAGCTGTTGTTAGAGTACTTAACCACAACTCTAGCTGTTGTTAGAGTACTTAACCACAACTCTAGCTGTTGTTAGAGTACTTAACCACAACTCTAGCTGTTGTTAGAGTACTTAACCACAACTCTAGCTGTTGTTAGAGTACTTAACCACAACTCTAGCTGTTGTTAGAGTACTTAACCACAACTCTAGCTGTTGTTAGAGTACTTAACCACAACTCTAGCTGTTGTTAGAGTACTTAACCACAACTCTAGCTGTTGTTAGAGTACTTAACCACAACTCTAGCTGTTGTTAGAGTACTTAACCACAACTCTAGCTGTTGTTAGAGTACTTAACCACAACTCTAGCTGTTGTTAGAGTACTTAACCACAACTCTAGCTGTTGTTAGAGTACTTAACCACAACTCTAGCTGTTGTTAGAGTACTTAACCACAACTCTAGCTGTTGTTAGAGTACTTAACCACAACTCTAGCTGTTGTTAGAGTACTTAACCACAACTCTAGCTGTTGTTAGAGTACTTAACCACAACTCTAGCTGTTGTTAGAGTACTTAACCACAACTCTAGCTGTTGTTAGAGTACTTAACCACAACTCTAGCTGTTGTTAGAGTACTTAACCACAACTCTAGCTGTTGTTAGAGTACTTAACCACAACTCTAGCTGTTGTTAGAGTACTTAACCACAACTCTAGCTGTTGTTAGAGTACTTAACCACAACTCTAGCTGTTGTTAGAGTACTTAACCACAACTCTAGCTGTTGTTAGAGTACTTAACCACAACTCTAGCTGTTGTTAGAGTACTTAACCACAACTCTAGCTCAAGTACTTTACCGCACACTCTAGCCAACTTTCCCACCCTCAGCCACGCCCACCCTCCTCCCTTTTTGCTCACTCTCTTTTATAGCAGATGATGGCAATTTTCAGTACTTATGGTTTCTAAATTCCATAGCATATCTACTTTGGCTTCCTTTGGCTTCCTCTACTGCACTGAGGTACTACTTTTACTTTACTTAAAATACAAACTTTTAATAAGCTAAACTACCTTCTGCACTTGTCAACTTTGACTGACTTCACTTTTTTTTTCAGCAAACCACTATTAACAAAACAACTTTTTTTCACTTAAACCAGCAAATACTGCACTAATAAAGCTAACCTACTTTTGTCTTTTCATCATCAAGCACTACTTAAGCTTATAAGCAAAACCACTTTTTTCTTTTCTTTTCATGTTTTACTGCACTTTTTTCTTCACTAAAACAAACAATGCACTAAGCAAAACCACTAATTTATTGTAAGACTCCCTGTCAGAAGCTGGCTAAACCAGCAAATGAAATATTGCACACTATTTGCTCTCCCTTTTTGCCTAATGTTTTTTAGATTAGGGCGTGCAAGGCTCCCCGTCAGAAGCTGGCTAAACCAGCAAATGAAGTATTGCACACTATTTAAATACGGGCTCTCCCTTTTTGCCTAATTTTTTTAGATTAGGGCGTGCAAGGCTCCCCGTCAGAAGCTGGCTAAACCAGCAAATGAAATATTGCACACTATTTGCTCTCCCTTTTTGCCTAATGTTTTTTAGATTAGGGCGTGCAAGGCTCCCCGTCAGAAGCTGGCTAAACCAGCAAATGAAATATTGCACACTATTTGCTCTCCCTTTTTGCCTAATTTTTTTTAGATTAGGGCGTGCAAGGCTCCCCGTCAGAAGCTGGCTAAACCAGCAAATGAAATATTGCACACTATTTAAATACGGGCTCTCCCTTTTTGCCTAATTTTTTTAGATTAGGGCGTGCAAGGCTCCCCGTCAGAAGCTGGCTAAACCAGCAAATGAAATATTGCACACTATTTGCTCTCCCTTTTTGCCTAATTTTTTTTAGATTAGGGCGTGCAAGGCTCCCCGTCAGAAGCTGGCTAAACCAGCAAATGAAATATTGCACACTTTAAATACGGGCTCTCCCTTTTTGCCTAATTTTTTTAGATTAGGGCGTGCAAGGCTCCCCGTCAGAAGCTGGCTAAACCAGCAAATGAAATATTGCACACTATTTAAATACGGGCTCTCCCTTTTTGCCTAATTTTTTTAGATTAGGGCGTGCAAGGCTCCCCGTCAGAAGCTGGCTAAACCAGCAAATGAAATATTGCACACTATTTGCTCTCCCTTTTTGCCTAATTTTTTTTAGATTAGGGCGTGCAAGGCTCCCCGTCAGAAGCTGGCTAAACCAGCAAATGAAATATTGCACACTATTTAAATACGGGCTCTCCCTTTTTGCCTAATTTTTTTAGATTAGGGCGTGCAAGGCTCCCCGTCAGAAGCTGGCTAAACCAGCAAATGAAATATTGCACACTATTTGCTCTCCCTTTTTGCCTAATTTTTTTAGATTAGGGCGTGCAAGGCTCCCCGTCAGAAGCTGGCTAAACCAGCAAATGAAATATTGCACACTATTTAAACACGGGCTTGCCTAATTTTTTTAGATAGCAGGCAAAACCAGCAAATAAATTATTGCACACTATAATGATGCTAGTCATCTTAAATGTATGTACAGCATGATATGTTTTACCTCCTTCTTTTTTAATTGTCTCGAATGAGCAAAAACATAATTACACTATTTACGACTAACGTTTGGCCTGGAGTCTCCTCTTGATACTTGGTGTTTCTTGGTACTTGGCGTCTTTGATGTCTCTTAATATTCTGATGCTCTTGTCTGTAAGAAAAAAAATACTGATTTAACTTAAGAATTTTATTTACCTAAAAAAAAGTGTTGAGCTGTTTTTGAACTTAATACACGCGCCAGGAGAAGAATCGAGGCTAATTACTACCAGTCTCGATTTCAGGCCGCGACAAAAAATAAAAAGCTGCCATAGCAGGCGGCTTACATACACACAAGCTACAAGCTAAAGCCAGCGCTCAGCTGTAGGAGGCTTGAAGCTGACATTGGGAAGCTGACATTGGTAGGATTGAAGCTGGTAGGCAGCTATACCAACACTTAGACACTGACCTGACACAAGCTACTTCGATCAGGCAATTAAGCTAACACAAAGCCAGTGCTAGCTAACACAAAGCTCTACAAACCTTATAGCTTGGAGCAGTACTGGGTTAGGTAGAGGAGATCTGATGGACATAGAGGCTGCTGGGTTCCTCAGTAGAGTATAGAGAAGGTAGAAGAGAACTTGAGGTAGAGCAGAGGTAGAAGAGGCTGAATAATGAGCTAGACTGCTGGGTTGCTAGTTAAACTAAAATCGTTCTCACTAAGGTTTCTCCAGCATTACCTTACATGGTAGTACATCACATTCCATATTACAGAGTCTTGGCAAGGTTTCTCCAGCATTACCTTACTTGGTAGTACATTACATTCCATATTACAAGAGTTTAAAGGTTCATAACTGTCAACACATTCAGATGACTAATAAAGATTAATGTACTAAATTGCTGTATAAATCATTGAAATTGCGGCACAAGTTCATAATGAATTAGCATACACTCGCTTTGGTTGTTCCACCCTAATTACTGTACACCCCTAGAGAGTACAGAACAAGGTAAACAGTGAACAGTAAGGTATCATGTCTCAGAACAACATAGAAGGACATGTGGCATGCTCGGTACGATCATGTAGCTATTCTGCTGTCCAATCACCAGTAAGTGTCATTGCGCCCTCTGTTCCGATTTATAAATCCCAGGGTCACAGCTAGTCCCTAAGGCAGGGCCTAGCACAGGCTCTACATCACCCTGAGGCATGATTCCAATTGTACAAAGCTCTAATCAGTACTAACCTAGATACAAAGATAATGGGCCACCTGCCATGCACACAAGCTCAAAGCTATTTTATAATTAACACACAGTAACTTACCCACTGGAATAGGTAGCACTCAATGGAGGTTTCCTCCTGTTCAGATGATGGAGTGGTTGGTTGATCCATTGTATGGTGGTACTCCCTCCGTTGCACATGAAGAGAGAGAGAGGGATAGAATAGTCACCCATACACCACACAGCTACAAGCATAAGCACAGCATACACTCGCCTTGGTTGTACCACCCTAATTACTGTACACCCCTAGAGAGTACAGAACAAGGTAAACAGTAAACAGTTAGGTATCATGTCTCAGAACAATATAGAACCTGTGCCAGGACATGTGGCATGCTCGGTACGATCGGGTCATGACAACGTAGCTATTCTGCCTCATTCCTGTCCAATCACCAGTAAGTGTCATTGCGCCCCCACTGGGCAGTATTGCTCTGTTCCGATTTCTAAATCCCATGCCTTCAGGGCTACCGATACCGCAACGCGATGGCAGGATCCCAAAAGCAAGGAATCTAGAAATCGAACAGAGGCTATACTGTCAAGTTTTCCCAAAGGTAAGGATCGCTCAAGACGCTTGACTTGCTGATCATACAACAGGTCAACAGGGTCACAGCTAGTCCCTAAGGCAGGGCCTAGCACAGGCTCTACATCACCCTGAGGCATGATCCCAACTGTACAAAGCTCTAATCAGTACTAACCTAGATACAAACCTAGATACAAAGATAATGGGCCACCTGCCATGCACACAAGCTCAAAGTTATTTTATAATTAACCTTACCCACTGGAATAGTCAATGGAGGTCTCCTCCTGTTCAAGTGGCAGGATGATGGAGTGGTTGGTTGGTCCATTCTATGTGGTACTCCCTCCGTTGCACATGAAGAGAGAGAGAGAGGGATAGAATAGTCACCCATACACCACACAGCTACAAGCATAAGCACAGCATACACTCGTACCACCCTAATTACTGTACACCAGTACAGAACAAGGTAAACAGTAAACAGTTAGGTATCATGTCTCAGAACAATATAAATCCTGTGCCAGGACATGTGGCATGCTCGGTACGATCGGGTCATGACAACGTAGCTATTCTGTTTCATTCCTGTCCAATCACCAGTAAGTGTCATTGCGCCCCCACTGAGCAGTATTGCTCTGTTCCGATTTCTAAATCCCCTGCCTTCAGGGCTACCGATACCGCAACGCGATGGCAGGATCCCAAAAGCAAGGAATCTAGAAATCAAACAGAGGCTATACTGTCAAGTTTTCCCAAAGGTAAGGATCGCTCAAGACGCTCGACTTGCTGATCATACAACAGGTCAACAGGGTCACAGCTAGTCCCTAAGGCAGGGCCTAGCACAGGCTCTACATCACCCTGAGGCATGATCCCAACTGTACAAAGCTCTAATCAGTACTAACCTAGATACAAAGATAATGGGCCACCTGCCATGCACACAAGCTCAAAGTTATTTTATAATTAACCTTACCCACTGGAATAGGTAGCACTCAATGGAGGTCTCCTCCTGTTCAAGTGGCAGGATGATGGAGTGGTTGGTTGGTCCATTCTATGGTGGTACTCCCTCCGTTGCACATGAAGAGAGAGAGAGAGGGATAGAATAGTCACCCATACACCACACAGCTACAAGCATAAGCACAGCATACACTCGTACCACCCTAATTACTGTACACCCCTAGAGAGTACAGAACAAGGTAAACAGTAAACAGTTAGGTATCATGTCTCAGAACAATATAAAACCTGTGCCAGGACATGTGGCATGCTCGGTACGATCGGGTCATGACAACGTAGCTAATCTGCTTCATTCCTGTCCAATCACCAGTAAGTGTCAATGCGCCCCCACTGGGCAGTATTGCTCTGTTCCGATTTCTAAATCCCCTGCCTTCAGGGCTACCGATACCGCAACGCGATGGCAGGATCCCAAAAGCAAGGAATCTAGAAATCGAACAGAGGCTATACTGTCAAGTTTTCCCAAAGGTAAGAATCGCTCAAGACGCTCGACTTGCTGATCATACAACAGGTCAACAGGGTCACAGCTAGTCCCTAAGGCAGGGCCTAGCACAGGCTCTACATCACCCTGAGGCATGATCCCAACTGTACAAAGCTCTAATCAGTACTAACATAGATACAAAGATAATGGGCCACCTGCCATTATTTTATAATTAACACACAGTAACTTACCCACTGGAATAGGTAGGAGGTCTCCTCCTGTTCAAGTGGCAGGATGATGGAGTGGTTGGTTGGTCCATTCTATGGTGGTACTACCTCCGTTGCACATGAAGAGAGAGAGAGGGATAGAATAGTCACCCATACACCACACAGCTACAAGCATAAGCACAGCATACACCCTAATTACTGTACACCCCTAGAGAGTACAGAACAAGGTAAACAGTGAACAGTTAGGTATCATGTCTCAGAACAACATAGAATCTGTGCCAGGACATGTGGCATGCTCGGTACGATCGGGTCATGACAACGTAGCTATTCTGTTTCATTCCTGTCCAATCACCAGTAAGTGTCATTGCGCCCCCACTGGGCAGTATTGCTCTGTTCCGATTTCTAAATCCCATGCCTTCAGGGCTACCGATACCGCAACGCGATGGCAGGATCCCAAAAGCAAGGAATCTAGAAATCGAACAGAGGCTATACTGTCAAGTTTTCCCAAAGGTAAGGATCGCTCAAGACGCTCGACTTGCTGATCATACAACAGGTCAACAGGGTCACAGCTAGTCCCTAAGGCAGGGCCTAGCACAGGCTCTACATCACTCTGAGGCATGATCCCAACTGTACAAAGCTCTAATCAGTACTAACCTAGATACAAAGATAATGGGCCACCTGCCATGCACACAAGCTCAAAGTTATTTTATAATTAACACACAGTAACTTACCCACTGGAATAGGTAGGAGGTCTCCTCCTGTTCAAGTGGCAGGATGATGGAGTGGTTGGTTGGTCCATTCTATGGTGGTACTCCCTCCGTTGCACATGAAGAGAGAGAGAGGGATAGAATAGTCACCCATACACCACACAGCATACACTCGCCTTGGTGGTTGTACCACCCTAATTACTGTACACCCCTAGAGAGTACAGAACAAGGTAAACAGTAAACAGTTAGGTATCATGTCTCAGAACAACATAGAACCTGTGCCAGGACATGTGGCATGCTCGGTACGATCGGGTCATGACAACGTAGCTATTCTGCCTCATTCCTGTCCAATCACCATTAAGTATCATTGCGCCCCCACTGGGCAGTATTGCTCTGTTCCGATTTCTAAATCCCATGCCTTCAGGGCTACCGATACCGCAACGCGATGGCAGAATCCCAAAAACAAGGAATCTAGAAATCGAACAGAGGCTATACTGTCAAGTTTTCCCAAAGGTAAGGATCGCTCAAGACGCTCGACTTGCTGATCATACAACAGGTCAACAGAGTCACAGCTAGTCCCTAAGGCAGGGCCTAGCACAGGCTCTACATCACCCTGAGGCATGATCCCAACTGTACAACGCTCTAATCAGTACTAACCTAGATACAAAGATAATCCATGCACACAAGCTCAAAGCTATTTAATAATAATATTAACACACAGTAACTTACCCACTGGAATAGGTAGCACTCTCTCCTCCTGTTCAAGTGGCAGGATGATGGAGTGGTTGGTTGGTCCATTGTATGGTGGTACTCCCTCCGTTGCAGAGAGAGGGATAGAGTAGCCATCATGCTGCCATACACGTACACAGCTACAAGCATATTTAAAGCGCAGCACTCATAGTAAGTGGGCGGGGCTATTCTTTGGGACAAAGGGCGACTCATTCATGAGACTACTATATCATATGCAGGCATGCATGTGGGACAAAGGACGACTCATTCATGAGACTACTATCATGCAGGCATGCATGATTCCGCTATAATTAATGATTAATTAATGGCAAAATTATTTTTATTATATTAATGGCAAAAATGCAGTTAGGTGTCTATTATTGTGTGTCAGTCTCTTAGTTGTCCTGCGAGTGTCCATAATTATTCAATCCATTGGCGAGGGAGGGCAGCAAATTGTATCATGATCGTAATACAAAGGCGTATTACATGGTATAGTAGAGTCTGTCCCGGGTGGTGTGCTGTCCTAGCTGGTAGTAGGTAGGTCTTGTAGTGTGTTGGTTAGTTGGTGATGCTGGCTCTTAGTAGAACTTGCTGCTCCCTCCGACTAGGTGTGGGGATAAAGACACGGATGATGTGTGTACTGTACACAAAAACACAGCATGTACGACACAATGCATGGGTGGAGGTGTGGTCAAGAGGGTTACCATGTATGGGGGTGTGACCACATATCAGTACAGTGAGTGGGGGTGTGGCCCCATATATACAGGATGTGCAGGTACAATGTGTGGATAGAGGTGTGGTCTGCACTGTATAAAAATTAATGAAGTGATTCCGTATGACCAGGTGAAAAACATAAAACAACCAAACCGACAATAATACTAGACTATAGAATGAACTAAGAATGAACTAATTAAGAATAAGCTTAGCCTGCGTAAGCAAGTTGGAGGAAGAAGCTGAGCAGAAAAGAAACCGATCCAAACAGTGGCATACATTAATTTAGTGTAATAATTATACAGAATAACTTCTCCTGCATTGGTCCATCAGAGCAGTGGAGCCATCATCAGATCATTCCCACCATGGGAGTCCTCTCTGTATAAACTTACAACACACTTCACACTTCATGTAATATAAATGGAAGACACTCCCACGCACCATGCAAAGCTATGGTTTCCTGGCATTGAAATGTGAACAACTATACAACATTTCTCGAGGGCTCAAATAACGAACTTTCCCGCTACACGCAGAGGTCAATGCATAAGTGGAGTTAACTACCTAATGCTGGTACAATAATAAAATACAATTTCTTAAGCCAAGAGTAGAAGAAATGTTTTAAACTGGCTAGTGATTCAAGGCAATTGCATCTGACCCAAAACAGAGAAGATCATCTAGTACTGTACAATAATTATTAGACTATACCTTGTGTGGCCGACTCCCTCTGTTTAGAGTAGCCTTTCCTGTCAGAAAATCACATACACTGCCTGCAGATTGAGTGATGAAGAAAGGGGAGCTCAAGATGCTACTCTACAGTCAATTACTGATAATGTTACGAAATGTACAAGCAACAGAATATTCGTACATGATACAGTAACTGGCCCTTTGGTGTCTATTATTGTGTGTCAGTCTCTTAGTTGTCCTGCGAGTGTCCATAATTATTCAATCCATTGGCGAGGGAGGGCAGCAAATTGTATCATGATCGTAATACAAAGGCGTATTACATGGTATAGTAGAGTCTGTCCCGGGTGGTGTGCTGTCCTAGCTGGTAGTAGGTAGGTCTTGTAGTGTGTTGGTTAGTTGGTGATGCTGGCTCTTAGTAGAACTTGCTGCTCCCTCCGACTAGGTGTGGGGATAAAGACACGGATGATGTGTGTACTGTACACAAAAACACAGCATGTACGACACAATGCATGGGTGGAGGTGTGGTCAAGAGGGTTACCATGTATGGGGGTGTGACCACATATCAGTACAGTGAGTGGGGGTGTGGCCCCATATATACAGGATGTGCAGGTACAATGTGTGGATAGAGGTGTGGTCTGCACTGTATAAAAATTAATGAGTGATTCCGTATGACCAGGTGAAAAACATAAAACAACCAAACCGACAATAATACTAGACTATAGAATGAACTAAGAATGAACTAATTAAGAATAAGCTTAGCCTGCGTAAGCAAGTTGGAGGAAGAAGCTGAGCAGAACAGAAACCGATCCAAACAGTGGCATACATTAATTTAGTGTAATAATTATACAGAATAACTTCTCCTGCATTGGTCCATCAGAGCAGTGGAGCCATCATCAGATCATTGCCACCATGGGAGTCCTCTCTGTATAAACTTACAACACACTTCACACTTCATATAATATAAATGGAAGACACTCCCACGCACCATGCAAAGCTATGGTTTCCTGGCATTGAAATGAGAACAACTATACAACATTTCTCGAGGGCTCAAATAATGAACTTTCCCGCTACACAGTAGTAGAGGTCAATGCATAAGTGGAGTTAACTACCTAATACTGGTACAATAATAAAATACAATTTCTTAAGCCAAGAGTAGAAGAAATGTTTTAAACTGGCTAGTGATTGAAGGCAATTGCATCTGACCCAAAACAGAGAAGATCATCTAAGTACCGTACAATAATTATTAGACTATACCTTGTGTGGCCGACTCCCTCTGTTTAGAGTAGCCTTTCCTGTCAGAAAATCACATACACTGCCTGCATTGAGTGATGAAGAAAGGGGAGCTACTCTACAGTCAATTACTGATAATGTTACGAAATGTACAAGCAACAGAATATTCGTACATGATACAGTAACTGGCCCTTTGGTGTCTATTATTGTGTGTCAGTCTCCTGCGAGTGTCCATAATTATTCAATCCATGGGCGAGGGAGGGCAGCAAATTGTATCATGATCGTAATACAAAGGCGTATTACATGGTATAGTAGAGTCTGTCCCGGGTGGTGTGCTGTCCTAGCTGGTAGTAGGTAGGTTTTGTAGTGTGTTTGTTAGTTGGTGATGCTGGCTCTTAGTAGAACTTGCTGTCCCTCCGACTAGGTGTGGGGATAAAGACACGGATGATGTGTGTACTGTACACAAAAACACAGCATGTACGACACAATGCATGGGTGGGGGTGTGGTCAAGAGGGTTACCATGTATAGGGGTGTGACCACATATCAGTACAGTGAGTGGGGGTGTGGCCCCATATATACAGGATGTGCAGGTACAATGTGTGGATAGAGGTGTGGTCTGCACTGTATAAAAATTAATGAAGTGATTCCGTATGACCAGGTGAAAAACATAAAACAACCAAACCGACAATAATACTAGGCTATAGAATGAACTAAGAATGAACTAATTAAGAATAAGCTTAGCCTGCGTAAGCAAGTTGGAGGAAGAAGCTGAGCAGAACAGAAACCGATCCAAACAGTGGCATACATTAATTTAGTGTAATAATTATACAGAATAACTTCTCCTGCATTGGTCCATCAGAGCAGTGGAGCCATCATCAGATCATTCCCACCATGGGAGTCCTCTCTGTATAAACTTACAACACACTTCACACTTCATGTAATATAAATGGAAGACACTCCCACGCACCATGCAAAGCTATGGTTTCCTGGCATTGAAATGTGAACAACTATACAACATTTCTCGAGGGCTCAAATAACGAACTTTCCCGCTACACGCAGAGGTCAATGCATAAGTGGAGTTAACTACCTAATGCTGGTACAATAATAAAATACAATTTCTTAAGCCAAGAGTAGAAGAAATGTTTTAAACTGGCTAGTGATTCAAGGCAATTGCATCTGACCCAAAACAGAGAAGATCATCTAGTACTGTACAATAATTATTAGACTATACCTTGTGTGGCCGACTCCCTCTGTTTAGAGTAGCCTTTCCTGTCAGAAAATCACATACACTGCCTGCAGATTGAGTGATGAAGAAAGGGGAGCTCAAGATGCTACTCTACAGTCAATTACTGATAATGTTACGAAATGTACAAGCAACAGAATATTCGTACATGATACAGTAACTGGCCCTTTGGTGTCTATTATTGTGTGTCAGTCTCTTAGTTGTCCTGCGAGTGTCCATAATTATTCAATCCATTGGCGAGGGAGGGCAGCAAATTGTATCATGATCGTAATACAAAGGCGTATTACATGGTATAGTAGAGTCTGTCCCGGGTGGTGTGCTGTCCTAGCTGGTAGTAGGTAGGTCTTGTAGTGTGTTGGTTAGTTGGTGATGCTGGCTCTTAGTAGAACTTGCTGCTCCCTCCGACTAGGTGTGGGGATAAAGACACGGATGATGTGTGTGATCATCAGATCATTGCCATACATTCATTGCCACCATGGGAGTCCTCTCTGTACAAACTTACAACACACTTCACACTTCATGTAATATAAATGGAAGAAACTCCCACGCACCAGTATTTCACATGCAAAGCTGTGGTTTCCTGGCATTGAACAACTATACAACATTTCTCGAGGGCTCAAATAACGAACTTTCCCGCTACACGGTAGTAGAGGTCAATGCATAAGTGGAGTTAACTACCTAATGCTGGTACAATAATAAAATACAATTTCTTGAGCTTTAACTGGCTAGTGATTGAAGGCAATTGCATCTGACCCAAAACAGAGAAGATCATCTAGTACTGTACAATAATTATTAAACTATACCTTGTGTGGCCGACTCCCTCTGTTTAGAGTAGCCTTTCCTGTCAGAAAATCACATACACTGCTGAGTGATGAAGCACAAGATGCTACTCTACACAATTACTGATAATGCTACGAAATGTACAAGCAACAGAATATTCATACATGATACAGTAACTGGCCCTTGGTCTCTCAGAGGTGTGTCCAGTCCATCCCCGGCCTACTCAGAGGTGTGTCCAGTCTATCCCCGGCGGTGGGTCCAGTCCATCCCCGGCCAATAACAGATCATCTCCTCCTCAGAAAGCCAGCATTTTATGGTGGCCTGGAACACTAAGAATCATAGCACATCTATATACATTCAGTACCCAATGAATCATTAAAATACAAAATACAGCAGATAATTCATAGTGATGTAACTAATGCTTGGAGATCTACTCATTAAAGGGGCTGAGTACCAGAGGAAGTAACAGATAGTACACTACATCACTATGCATGGGACAATACATAATTATTTTTTATACTGACCCTTTCCTGTCGTATCTTGTAGTGCTCTTATATATACGTACGTCAGCAGCCATTTAGTGATAAAAATTAAGAGTGGGGCGTCCCCCATAAAAGATGAAATAACAATAATTAATTATAAGAGTGATTGAATGCTGAATCCTGTGCTATGCAGCGTTGAGTAGTTATCTGTGAGTAAGACATGAGAGAACAATATAAGGACAGTATACACAGAGCTACTTTAACACAAGGCTGTCACTATATATATATAATATCCAACTACCACATTGCTAGCTATAGCGCTCACCAAAAGGTGAGCGACGTACATTAGGAGACATGACAGTCGGCAAGGTACACATCGTCTTGCTCTCTCTAGCTCTGCCTCGTGGCTGCAAATGTGTGCTCTATCATGACACGTGACAATAAGTATATTCATTTGTGTACCACAAAGTAGGCAGCCGTAGGCAGAACTCTTAGCCTCCTTCTTCGAGGAAGAGCGGCCTGGGATCGAGGCTACTGAACTCTGTGCTGAACTAGCCTTATTCTCTTACTGGTGGGCGGGGCTGCACTGCCTTCAGCACAGACACTAGATGTGGGCGTGCCGGTCCCCGGCCATAAAAATGGGGTTATGGCTGGGGACGGGCACGCCCATCTACACAGACACAGCTATAAGACCTCGTGTACACTTCAGTTAAGTATGGCAGAGGCGACTAGTACTAGCGTTGTCGGAGGTCTCCCTGAAAGACCTACTTGTGTCATCTGTCTGGGAATGGCTGGATCAGGAAAGACGACATTTGTACAGGTACGTACGTATATCCATATTGGATGGTAGGGTCCATACTACACGCATGGATGGTAGGGTGTGTGGCTCATTGGGAATGTGTTTGTTCCCCAGAGGATCACATCATATCTCCATTCCTGTAAGAGTGCTCCATATGTTGTCAACCTTGATCCTGCCGTGTCTGTTGTCCCGTACCCAGCCAATATTGGTGAGCCTGCATGTCTCAATAATGTGCTCCCCATTATAACAGTGCACATTGTGTGTGTACGTGTGTAGACATTCGTGACTCTGTCAACTACAAGGAGGTCATGCATGAGTACAAACTCGGACCTAATGGAGCCATTGTTACTGGCCTCAACTTATTTGCATCAAGATTTGACCAGGTGATGGGCTTCCTGGAGAAGAGATCTTCTGAACACAAGTAACTATTTTAATCTCTACGTGTTTAGACATCTCTTATAGTTGGCAGGTACATCATATTTGATACTCCTGGTCAGTTAGAAGTGTTCACGTGGTCAGCATCAGGAACTATCATTACTGAGACTCTGGTGGGTGTGTGTGGGTGTGTGTGTGTGGGTGTTGTGTGTGTGTGTGGGTGTGTGTGTGTGTGTGTGTGTTGTGTGTGTGTGTGTGGGTGGGTGTGGATGGGTGGGTGGGTGGGTGTGTGGGTGTGTGTGTGTGTGTGTGTGTTGTGTGTGTGTGTGTGTGTGTGGGTGGGTGTGGATGGGTGGGTGGGTGGGTGTGTGTGTAGGTGGGTGTGCAGGCCTCCACCTTCCCCACTGCGGTAGTGTATGTTGTATGTTGTGTGTGTGTGTGTGTGTGCAGGCCTCCACCTTCCCCACTGCGGTAGTGTATGTTGTATGTTGTGTGTGTGTGTGTGTGCAGGCCTCCACCTTCCCCACTGTGGTAGTGTATGTTGTATGTTGTGTGTGTGTGTGTGTGTGTGCAGGCCTCCACCTTCCCCACTGTGGTAGTGTATGTTGTGTGTGTGTGTGTGTGTGTGTGTGTGCAGGCCTCCACCTTCCCCACTGTGGTAGTGTATGTTATGGACATTGTACGCAGTCTGAGTCCACTCACCTTCATGTCCAACATGCTCTATGCTTGCAGGTAAGCTATGTCCTCACTATTGTACCTGTAACTATTTCACATGACATGCAGCATTCTGTACAAGACCAAGCTCCCCTTCATTGTAGTATTCAATAAAACTGATATTGTGGACCATTCTTTTGCTGAGGATTGGATGAGGGACTTTGAAGTGTTCCAGGAAGCCTTAGAACAGGTAGGCAGTGTATGTGTTGAATATATTTGTGTTCAGTTTGGCCTTCATAATGTTGTCAAAACTTTATCATATTTCACTCAACCTTGTTAAAAAGTGCTCATGCTGTAGAGAGCTGGTAACTCCACCAGCTAAAAGTTAGCATTTGTGTACAAGTCCCTTGCATACTCGTCAACCACATAAATTATGCATATGTTAGTCAACCACACAGTGGGACCATTCTAATCCCATAATTTGTGTCAGATCAGATACATATTGTATAGCTTTTGAATGGCCGGTGTGCTTGGTTGAAAGCAAAAGCACTAAGTTTTAGTCATTTGGTACTGTTTTTAGGAGAAGTCCTATTCATCTACACTTGTTCGTTCTATGAGTCTGGTTCTTGATGAGTTCTATCAGAACCTTAAGGTGAGTCTAACTACACACACCCTCATTCTCCTGCTACTGACCACACCCCCTCAGACAGTGGGTGTGTCATCTCTCGTAGGGACAGGAATGCAAGACTTCTTCACTCTCCTCCAAGAGTCAAGGGAAGAGTTCCTGAGGTGACACACACACACACACACACAGTCACATGCATGCTCATGGATCATTCCCCCACCTGTGTGTGTGTGTGCAGTGACTACTACCCTGAGCTGATGAGGCTCAAGCAAGCCAAGGTGCTAGTGCATGTATAGTATGTGCATAATGGTAGTGACTGTAATTACAGGAGGCTGAGGCTGAGGTGAAGGCCAAGGCTCAACTAGAGAGGTTACGTAAGGATCGTGGCGATGGTGACCTTGTGGACTTGCCCAGAGCCAAACAAGATACAGGTAACACAATATACCATGCATCGTGTAACTCAGTCTGTGTTGACTGTATGCTTGGTTATTTGTGCAGATGTGCCCAAGAAAACACTCGATCTGTAATCTGATCATACATGAATGACTTTTTATTTGTCTAACTCTGATCTAGTAAGCTGCTAATTAATGGGCAAATATCATTTACTATATGAGTATCATCTTCTCACTAACATAATTAATTATATATACAGCAAAAATGTACGTTTCAAGTAATATAATAATTGCTCTGCTACTAAAACAAAATTAAATAGTTCGTGATTAGTTAGTCTACTTGACACTAGCGATGGCCTCATCAGAGAAGTACCTCACGTCACTGTCATCATCTTGTGTGAGCTTGTCCAGTACTGGCAGCATCTCCCCACTCACCAACCTACCATACGGGTTATACATAGTATCATCACGGGCAGACATACGGACTCACTCCTTGTCCACCTTGGTTGCTATCTTGGTGAGACTCTTGGCCACATTGAAGCGTACATTAGCCACAGGGTCTATGGCTAGCTTGAGTACCACAGGAAGCATAGATCCTTGTACCACTTCTTCACTGCACACTTCAGTGAGCACATTGATGGAAAACAAGGTAGTGAGGCGATGAAGATAGTTAGGGTCCTGAGCCATGGCCAGTACTTTAGGGAGAATAGCAACCTACAGAACAACAACACCAAGTTAGTACATGTACAGCATGCTATGCTAATCAGCTCTCACCCTAGCCCAATCTGAGCCAAACTTCTCAACGAGGTTCCTCAGATTAACGGTGGCAGCTTGACGAATGGCGTACACATTATCAATGAGCCATTGCATGCACAGAGCATTCAGCTTCTCCTCAAATACTTCCACACCCTACATGTACGTAGGTGGGCAACATTTAGAGTCAGATGGTCATTAACAATGAACTGACCAGTTGCTCAGCTAGTAGTGGCATATACTCAATGATGGCTAATCGTACTCTCCACTTGGTATCCTCTGCCAGGTCCACTATAGCAGGCAATAGACTCTGGGAGAGCTGACTGATCCCTATCACCTTGTTAACACTCTCCAGACTTGAGATTATGTTCAACCTCACCTCAGGACACTACACACACACACACGTGTATACATGGGTTAGGGCGCACGCACACACACACACAGGGGGTTGGGAATAGCTTACGTCATCCTTGAGTTGAACAAGGAACAGGGGCAGGAGATGCTCAATGGTGCTGTGATCAAGAATCAGTCAAACAGGCACACCTAATATAGAGCACTCACTTGTCTTTGCCTAATAGTGGAGAAAGGCCCATAATAACAGAAGCAAGGGCACTCTTGACATGTTGGTTAGCATCAGTAGCCAGGGTTTGAATACACGGCATGATCTGAGCCAGGATAGCTTCAGTGCGATACTCTTCACCAAGATTCTCACAGAACTCTGTGTGTGGGGGGTGTGTGTGTGGGGGGTTAATAGGGGCAACCAGCACTGATAGTAGCTCACCTTTGAGCTTATTAGAGGCAGCAGCTCTAACCTCAGCCTCTGGGTCTTTGAGGAGACTAGCAAATGCGTGCACAAGGTTGGTCTTGGTCAGTTGTGGACCTACAGCCTTTTGTAACTGCAGGGACAGATAGTACACATACACATACACACGTCCGTATGTACCTACCTCTACAAACTTGTCAGCCACCATATAGCGGACCCTCCAGGACTTGTCCTTAGCAGCAGAGTTGAGAGTTGGTGCAATAAGGGTCTCAATGTCATCTTTAGTGAGAGTACCAGCAATGGCAGCACAAGCCTCCACAGCCAAGAGCCGCACAGAGTCTTGTTCATCATTAGCAAGGTTATGAAAGAGAGGGATGACATCACTCTTGACCATCTCCCCCTCCACTGCCACAGCAAACTCCTACACACAATGTTATTATTATATACAGTGATAATAGCTAATAACGTACCCCTAGCTTCCCAGCTGCTGCTCTACGGACCATGGGAGTATCGTCAGTACACAAGTTGTTGAAGCTCTTGCGTAGTTCTTGTTTGGTAGCGTCAGTAGCGCTAGGGTAAGCCACAGCGAATAGACCACATGCTGATGTACGTGAAGTGAACCATTCTCCTGATGCTAGCCGTCGGATCATTGGAACGAAGAACTCCTCAATAGCCTCAGGAGAATGATGACCAGCAACAGAGCGCAGGCTCTCAACTGCCTTGTCTCGTACTACCGTCTCTTCCACAGCTGCTAAACTTTCCAAAGGAGGCTACAAACAATGAGAGGAGGATAACATATTGAGCGACCAATGGGATGGCTGGCTTTACCAAGAGAGTGTGGGCGTAGTTGGGACCACCTACAAACACAACAAAGTCTTTGTCTCCAAGTTGCTCAGCTAGTGCCCACAAAACCTCGTCATCATCATCTAGAGTATCTGTGTGTGTGGTGTGTGGAGTGGGTGGTGTGTGGAGTGGGTGGAGTGTGTGTGTGGTTTTACAAGCGCTAGCAGTTATAAGCTTTCTCTGTGTACGTTACGTTTATGTGTAGTGCTTACCTGTAAGGAATGGGAGGAGCTCACTGCGTGTCCGCTCGTCTCCTAGAGCTAGAGCAATGGTGGACAGCTTCTTGATAGAGTTGAGGCGAAGCTATGGTGGGGGAGGGGTTAGACCAATATACTTCACACAAACAAAACGTACGTTCACGTCATCATTTCTCAGTTCATCGATGAGAACTGCTATTGGGTAAAGAGAATTGTCTGGTTCTTTAGCCATTCTCTCTGAGTTAACTATACTGTACAGTATGCAGTGCAGCTAGTCAAATACAAAAAATAATTCTTTTCAATTTTTCTTTCATAAGGCTGACCAATCGATTAATTAGATCCCAAGAGTGGGCGTGAAGGCAGACCCACACACGTACACAAAGTGAATACACTGTACTGTACTGTGTGAATTTCATGTACAGTATCTTCTCTACACGACCTACTGTGTGTACACCTTCTCTACACACGCGACCTACTGTGTCAGAGAGAGACCACTATAACAAGGATCAGGTAGTACACTTGTGTCAGATTGATGGATGAGGAGAGAGAGAGAAGACACTCAGGAAGTGGTGGTCGTGGCGGACGTGGGGGGAAGAATGGACGCGGTTACCGTCCCTCAAGAGATCAAAGACATGATCGCTCTCGTAGTGGGCGTGGCAAGGTGAGTGGGTGGTGTGTGTTTGCTTGGGGGTGGGCGTGACATCATGATACACACAGGGTGACTACATGGGCAGTGGTGGAATGATGAAGACTCCTATAATACTGGCTCGCTCTGATCGACGTTCTGAAAGCTCTATAATGCCAGGGGCTATATCCATCATGCAGCGTCATCCCCTCTCCCCCCGTGGGGGGGTTACCAGTCCAGGGGGTCTCTTACCAACCCCCCCAGAGGTACCTACCAAACAAAGGGATGATCACAGCAAAGTGAGTAGCTACTATCTACTGACTTATACTGATCTCCTCACACACAGCGAGCACCAAGAGTCCGCTCTGATGGGCTCAGTTCTAGTCCCAGTAACTACACTCCACTACAACCAGGTTCAAGAAGTCGTACAGAGGTCAGCAATAGTAGCGGGGTGAGTAGGAGCGATCACTTTCTGTCTGGAGGCAATGAAATGGCTCATCCCATCAAGATGGTAGACAGAGGACTTCACTGGGAAGAGAAGGGAATGGATGTAAGCTAGCTGCATGTGTACATGTGTAGTAAGTGGTTTATGACAAAATTTTATGATTTTCAGAAAGTGACCTTTCAAATTATGTGTTTGAATCCAAAATTGTTCGGAATCGCCAAATTGGCAAATACTTTTATCTCTCAAATATCAATATTGATGACATCATTTGAAAGGTCTCTTTCTAAGCTTTCAGAAAATCATAAAATGGTTGACATTAGATAAAGTTATGTCTGTTGAAAGAATCCCCGAACCATTTACAGAGGGGGTGTAGTTGAACATCTTTAAACAGCTAACTCCTCTGAAAGTAATGACTCACTGAGTGCATGTGTGTGAATCATATAGTGGGTAATTTTCATGGGGTAAATATTCGTTATTTTTGTGGCTTGACCTCCATGAAAATGTTGGCATGGCTTACCGTACCGGAACACATGCAATGAAGTCAAACGAACTTTTTACCCACGAAAATTTACTTTTTCAAGTTGAACAAATTTTTACCCCACGGAAATTATACGATATGTGTTTAGTTTATGCAGGATCAGAGTGACTTTCTTGTTGTGGGTGTAGTGGGTAAGCAAGGTGTAGGCAAGAGCACTGTCATGTCATTGCTAGCTGGCACACGAACTGGAGCTGGCAAGTAAGTAGAGAGCTGTTGTGCTGCTGTTATTACGTGTGTGTATTGCAGACCTTTCATGTTCCGTACCCAAAGTAAAGAAGTGTGGGAGAATGGAGGCTATCAGACTACAGGTGTAGATATGGTCATCACTGGAGAGAGAGTGGTGTTATTGGACACTCAGCCAGTACTTAGTGAGAGTCTCCTGGAGCAGCTATCCACTGAAGAAGGTGTAGTACCAGCTGGCCTCTCACCTGATGCTTACCTAGAGGTCCAGGTATATCCACTAACACTGACACTGACTGTGTACAATCACTGCCTACCTATGTAGTCCTTACAGATGTCCATGTTCCTGTACTCTGTGTGTCATGTGGTGGTAGTGGTCATGGACAGTATGGAACATTGCGATCTACTCACAAGATTCCTCAGAACTATTGAGCAGATGAAGTCAGTCAACACAGACTCAGCGGAGATCAAGTAAGCCCCCTCCCCTGTGTCGTAATGTCATCACCCACCCCCCCATGTCATGTAATGTCATAATCCCCCACAGTGAGAAGCAACATTATCCACAGCTAGGTAAGCCTACAATTAAGATTAAAAGTTACTTCGAAGAGTAGCTCTTGGCAACTTATATTACTTAAATTACGGAATGTAATGTTATATTAGTCCCCCCCCCACACTCTCCTTATAGTGTTTGTGCTCAATCATGCGTCACCGGATGATTTTCAACCGCTCTCTCTAAGGGAAATGCACTCTATCCTCATCAGCGAGTTCCATGGGTCAAAGGTCAACATAGGAGGGGGTGTGTCACTGGCAAAGAGTGGGCTAGTGCCAATTGGCAGAGGCTTCCCTGATAAGAGATTAGGAGATAAGGTGGGTCCAGAAGAGGTCAACCTTCACCTACTACCATCCAACCCTAACCTCGCTGATACCTATGGAACCTATTCCACCTCTCACCCAGAGAAGTCAGGTACAGTCAGATATTGGACCCCCTGTGATGATTATTGTGTACCTCCCACAGAGTTGAACCTCAATCCAATATTTCATCTTTTGACCTCTTATGACGGACACCCCAGCTTCAACCTGCTCTCAGAGACTCTACGTAACCAAGTGTTTGGTATGCCACGCCCCCCTATTAGGAAAGCTGCTCAACAACTGACAGAGAAGGAATGGTTTGATTACGCTAGGAGGGTGTGGCTTAGCCTCAAGAAGTCTGACCTTATATCAGAGTATGACAGGATATTACAGAGCACCACCCCTCCTGGCTAAACACAGACTAACTATAATAATCAGTATTTCAATAATATCAATTAATTTTATACAATTATCGTGCATTCTTATTTTTATGCAAAGCAAATAACTTATAGATGTATAAAATTGTCACTTAAGAAATCACATTCTTTACAAAGAGAATACATTGTAAGTAGTGAAGAGTTTGACACATCAGTTTATTTAAGCTTCTTCTTTGGCCTGAGTTGAGAGGAATGGCCACACTTCTTCTTACGGCAGTTCTTGGCACGAGGATGAAGACGAGCGTAACACCTGGGAGGGGGGCATTAATTAGAGTAACAAGCCAGTGTGGTGGGGGCATTAATTAGAGTAGCAAGCCACATTGTACAATAGCTATATAACAATGCAATTGTTTGCAGGCAGGTGAGGGTGGCCCCACTAATGATAGGGGCTCCCCCTAAGACGAGCAATAATTACTGTTGGTTGCCGTATGAGCGTCCAGAGTCAAAGCCTTGGCAGTGGAGCTTACCACTGCCATGCTACTCCACGCACTGCAAGCAACACCACCACTTAGCTAGCTAGGGGTAACTAGTACTACATACACTTACTTTCTGCATATCATCTTATCACAGTTGTACTTCTGGGCCAGTAGACGCATCGTAGGCTCTATAACACCACCACGCAGGCGCAGGACCAGATGAAGAGTGGACTCTGGCAATGGATAAACAGGTATAGTAATAACAGAGTAGAGGATAAGACACAAACCTTTCTGAATGTTATAGTCCGACAGAGTTCGGCCATCTTCCAACTGCTTGCCAGCGAATATAAGTCTCTGCTGATCAGGAGGAATACCTTCCTTGTCCTGGATCTTGGTCTTCACATTCTCTATAGTATCTGATGCCTCCACCTCCAGGGTGATGGTCTTACCCGTCAGTGTCTTCACGAAGATCTGCATCTTGACCCAGCGAGAAAGAAACGTGGTGGATCACGTGCAACTATACATAGAAAATTGCCTCGAATCATAGCCGCAGGAAAAACGAGAAGGCCAAAACAGAAAACAGAAAGGCTATTGTTCTTATTTTCGAGGGCGACTTGGATAGGGCCTCAGACTCAGTACCAGTGACGTCATACCGTGGCAGCACAATCAAGGAAAGGGGGGCGTGGCGGCTTTCCGTACCATGTGTTGTCTGATTGTTGTTGTTCTGGACTTCTTTGACACTGTGGACGTGGAGTACGAGTGTGGTGGAGACTAAGGTCATAGGTCGATCATAGGTGAGTGTGTGTGACATGAATCAATAGATAACTCTGTCCACTAGACATGTCATCAAGTGTGAGGCAGACTACTGGCTCCGTACAGTCAACACCCACCCCCCCAAGTTCAGGCGGCCAATCAGGTCGCAGCCGTCGATCACTGAGGAAATGTGCCACACCCATCAAATCTGCTCAGAAGGATGATCACACAACACACACACGCACAGACACTGGCTCCACTAATACCACCCTCACACCCCCACACCCTAAACAGAAGGTATGCCCACACACTGCACACCTCCACCCACTCCACACTCCCCACACAGGCTATCATTAGCTCCACACCAGCACGCAGAACAATCCCGCCCACCAGACACAAGAAAAGACGCAAGAGAATCCCCTTCACTTTAGTGGAGGCTAGTAAAGGCAACCATTGCCCCACGCCAGAGTGTGATGGCAAGGGTCATGTGACTGGGCTCTACTCCATGCATTATGCTGTGTCTGGCTGTCCTGTAGCAGCCAAGAACAAGGCAGCCACCATCACTACCCCCGTGAGTAGTGTAGCCGTTACCATCACTACCCCCGTGAGTAGTGTAGCCGTTACCATCACTACCCCCGTGAGTAAAGTAGCCATTACCATCACTACCCCCCCCCCCGTGAGTAGAGTAGCCGTTATCATCACACCCTTACACAGGTTAAGCCTCTACCAAAGACCCCACCTCCTAGTACTAGTGCTAGCACTGATACTGCTACTGCCAGTACTGCTAGTACTAGTACTGAAAGGGTTAAACCCAAAAGGAAGAGGCGTCGACGTGCTCTCGTTGGTTCTCGCTCTAAAAGGGTTAAACAAAGTAGTGGTAGTGATGATTCAGAGGTGGAGGCCACAACCCCTTCAGAGCCGTGGAGGTCAGAGGTCACTAACGAGGTCAGTCCGCAAGGCCCTAAGAAGAGGAAGAGGATACCGTACACTTTAGTGGAGGCTAGTAAAGGCAACCATTGCCCCACGCCAGAGTGTGATGGCAAGGGTCATGTGACTGGACTCTACTCCATGCATTATGCTGTGTCTGGCTGTCCTGTAGCAAGAGGTATGTCATTATGTGTATCACATGACATGTATTGATGATGTCATATGATGTCACAGGTATGACACCTGATGAGTGTGTGGCTCGCAGAGATGCGCTTAACAGAATCAAGCTTAAGTCGTTGCCAATGGAGATAAGCCCCACCCACTATCTCGATGACAAGGCTGTGCGAAGGACGTCTCGTATACTCAGTGAAAGGGGGGTGGTTAGTTTGGGAGGCCCCGCCCCCCTCACTCCCGGCAGGCGGTCTTCAGCACCGGTGTGTGTGTGTGTGTGTGTGTGTGTGTGTGTGTGTGTGTGTGTGTGCGTGTGTGCGTGCATGCGTGTGTGCGTGTGCGTGCGTGCGTGCGTGCAGTACTAACTGTGTGTATTGTCAGGTTGTGAGTAGACCTCAAGTGGACAGGATCAGTCAACTACACGGCCTCTTATCTAATGCCATGCCATTAGACTACCTGCAACATGTGGAGCCTAAGCTAGAGGGACTCACTCCCTCTCTGGACCTCAGCTTGTTCAGAGAGGCGGAGTCCAAAACAAGACTCTCTTTTGTAAGTGCATATACACTAACTACTAGGTTAATGACCCTTGTCATAACTTTGCCATACATGTACTTCACTGAAATTCAATTATTATACCATTGGCTTGTTAAAAAAGCGCTTAATTCTATCGATGAGCTGATAAGCTCCAACCAGTTAGCATTGTCCATGTAGAACTCTAACATACTTGTCAACCACATATAAAGCTTCCAGGGCCCAACTCAGACTGAATGATAATCTTTGTGTTGTTTTGTTGACTGTCCATACATTTAGTCGAGGCCATCCAATCTACAGTAAATACTTCATTCAATAGCCTCATTCTGGGAGCTCAGTATATCACACCTACCACTTAGGACAACTGGACTGTACATATCTGTCATAGATCATCATAGATCATCATAGCAAATCAAACACACAATAATTATTAGTTAGCAAAGTCTATTAATTGTCTGTTTTGTTCGTTCTTTAGCCTAATCTGTCAAGGATAATTGGTAGTGCAATGTCCAAGACTCTCGAGAGCTTCTGAGCTTTGGCCCCATTGACAGCAGCTACAGGGGTTGTGGGTGTGGCTTGACCCATTATCTCCTTGGCAACAGAGCAGCAGAACTTATAGAACTGGTTGGCTGACATTCCTTGTCCAGCATCCAACAATCCCTCAGCTACTTGACAGCACCGGCGACACAGCTCCATCATAGACACATCCTCCCCTTTACTCAGAGCCATGGCTATCTCACAACACACACGGAAGAACTTCTCAGGAGTCATCTGCTCCTCTTGCTGGGCTGTAGCTTGTCCATCCCCCACAATAGCATCTATAGCCTTCTCAAGAATGGGGCGCAGAGCTGGACGAAGGATTTCTCCAACTTTACCAAATATGTTTTTAACACTTTGAGTGCTAGCCTTTGCCTTTGCTGTAGTAGTTTGGGAGTTGAGAATGCTTAGCAATTCATCGAGGTCAATCTTCTCAGCTTCAGCATTTTGTTTCTCTGATCATGGGAGAATAGGATAGAGTGATTAGTGTGTACAATAGGTTACCGAGAGAGAGTTGCTTACCAACTGGCATGGCCAGGGAGAGTCCAATCAACACGAGGAATACAGCCAAACACTTCATTGTCAGTAGCTGCTACAACAGATCCTTTGAGCTTCTCTCACTACAGAGCCTCTCTTTATACTCCACCCCTCACATGACCTACACTAGCTGTAAATGGCCCTCGTGTGTGTGTAGCTGATCTTGTGATTAACTAGCCCATTGTTAGCTGTCAATACTTTACTAGAGACATTGTTAAGTTCCCTACTATTTTGGGTACTATTGCAGTCATTATGGTCCTATTGACAATGTGTTATTGTAATGATTGTCCTGCCCATACAGGGTCTAGCAGAGGCTCCAGCTAATGGCGGTGGTGAGGGTCTAACAGAGGCTCCAGCTAATAGCAGTGGTGAGGGTCTAGCAGAGGCTCCAGCTAATGGCGGTGGCGAAGGTCTAGCAGAGGCTCCAGCTAATGGCGGTGGTGAGGGTCTAACAGAGGCTCCAGCTAATGGAGGGGAATACCAACTCAAGAAGATAGAGTTTGGACAGTATGAGATAATGACCTGGTATCCATCACCCTTCCCTCTGGACCATACTCACCTCGATAAACTCTATTTCTGTGAATTCTGCCTCAAGTATTTCAAGAGTGCCCCCATCCTTCACAGACACTCAGTAAGCCCCACACACCCTCACACTCCACCCACTCCACACATTGCAGGGTGACTGCAGTTGGCGCCATCCTCCCGGGAATGAGATCTATCGAAGAGGTGCCTTGTCAGTGTTTGAAATAGACGGGGATAGGCATAAAGTGTATTGTCAGCATTTGTGTCTACTGGCCAAACTCTTCCTGGAGAGCAAGACACTGTACTTTGATGTAGAGCCCTTCTTATTCTACACTCTCACTCTGGCTGACTCCAATGGCTGCCATATACTAGGATACTTCTCTAAGGTAGCTACTACCTTATCCTGTATCCTGTGTACATGTATGTGTATGTGGCTGTAAGCCTTGTTCTGTGTGGGTCTGGGGTTGGTTGATAAAGTGCAGCCCAATCAACCACTAACTGATAAACATGTTTATAAGTACAGTAGTGTCTGATTTCAAACTAAATACACTTTTAGTAGTCCCATTGATGTGCTGCAATACAGGTTGTGTGATCTGCCTAACAGTGAATACAGCCCATGCACACCTCATGAACCTAACCTACCTAATGCACACCTCATGAACTAACCTACCTAATGCACACCTCATGAACCTAACCTACCTAATGCACACCTCATGAACCTAACCTACCTAATGCACACCTCATGAACCTAACCTACCTAATGCACACCTCATGAACCTAACCTACCTAATGCACACCTCATGAACCTAACCTACCTAATGCACACCTCATGAACCTAACCTACCTAATGCACATGCAGGAGAAGCACTCTGCTCAGAGCTACAACCTCTCTTGTATAGTGGTACTACCACAACACATGAGGAAAGGTTATGGAAGAATGTTGATTGACTTCAGCTACTTATTGACTCGTAAGGAGCAGAAGTTTGGCTCTCCTGAAAGACCTCTCTCTGATTTAGGCCTTGTCTCGTATCGTAGTTACTGGAAGAATGTGATACTCACTTACATACTGGAGCATGAACACAGTGGCAGCAATATCTCTATTAAAGGTGGGTGTAGGTATCCCGCCCACTCAAGTGTGTATATCCGCCCACCTAATGCAGAGGTTGGCATGGAAACCGGGGTGAACAGTGATGACATAGTGAGCACACTACAATATTATGGACTACTAAAATATTGGAAAGGCAAACACATAATCCTTTTAAGAAAGGTTAGTTTATGTTCATGTGTTGTAATCCTAATGTAATTGTACTGTTTGTAGGATGTGCTGGATGAGCATGCACAGAGGCTTGAGGCATGGAGACAGAGTGATGTTTGTGTGGACCCAGACTGTTTAGAGTGGACTCCTATAGCTTATCCCATGTACACATGACCATACTGTGTGTTAGCTAGCTATAGTTAGAGACATGCAATCATTAGTGCCCTTATGTTGATGTTGTTGGAATTATGTTACACACAATAATTGTTATATCAGCAACAATATGGAGTGCATGATGACACACTATGAGTAATACTAAGTACACACAATCACAAGTCAATTAATTGCCTAATCCTAATGGATCATCGAAAATACTAGGAGAGTCAAATAAGTCCTGTGCTTCTGTGGTTGGCTTTTTCTTCTTCTTTGCTCTCTTCACCTTGACTTCAGACGACTCTAGTTGTGTGTGTGTGAGAATAGTATTATAAGCAGGCACAAGGTACACACACACACACACACACTACACTACACCTACACACACAACACGGTTGGTTACCTTCGGACTTAGTAGACTTCTTGACCTTTGTTGCCTTCTTTGGTCTGGGACTGGCTGCACTGAGGTCTCCAAATATGTCATCAGTATTTCCAAAGAGGTCATCGTCAGGTCGACCCTTGACCTTCTTAACCTTCTTG
Organism: Halichondria panicea; assembly: GCF_963675165.1. Lineage (NCBI taxonomy): Eukaryota > Metazoa > Porifera > Demospongiae > Suberitida > Halichondriidae > Halichondria > Halichondria panicea. Next base: position 18,109,702 of record NC_087377.1, on the reverse strand, counting down.
CTCTTCTTCTCACTCTTGGCTGCCTCCTCTGACAGGGCCTAATGTATGGGTGTACATCAGAGGAGGTACGACACGGTCACATGACCAGCCAAAAGGATTATGAATCAACTTGTGCATGAATATCATTCAAGACTGTGTCTTTGATAGTGGATTTGGTTTGGGTGTATCTTTCAAGAAATACACTTGACATTTATAAGATCAGGATGGTTGATACTGATGTGAAATAGCTTTTCAACCAATTTCAACGACCACTTAGATTTTGAGATATTATTGTTTTTAGTGTAATTCTGTTTTAGAGTATTTAATAAGTATTCTGTGCCTGCATTCAGGATAGGATCACTGCCAACATCTGAGCCTCGGTTCTTACAACAAATCTAATCTCTACTTGTAAAACTCTAGCTACTAGCCAGCAACAAATTCACTGAGTTTTATGCTCTCAACTTGTTTCTTTATGGCGCTTACTTGCCACCGGTTGAATGTCGTCATTGGAATGCATTTTTAACGACTTCTTTGTCTTTCTTGCCTCAATCAAGACATACCAGCCACGTGAGCTTAACCGCGTGTCGTACCTCCTCTGGGTGTACATATATACTAAAAACTAGTTCCAGATGAGAATAAGACTTACAAAGTGCAGTCAACCCTGAACAGCACATGCACACACACACACACTGGGTATGTGTTTCTTTGTATAGTGTCATGGTTGACTGCTCCAGCTTTGCACATCAACCAAAATCCTTGTACTGTAGTACAGAAGTCTAACATTGGGTAAACAACTTGCACTATTATAGGGCCACCAATAGTCATGTGGCAAAACTACACCAGTCTTACAACAATGCTACACACACCTTTCCACTAGCATCAGTGGCTTCAATGAAGAGATCATCCTTCACTGTGTGTTGAGTGGAGTCTGGCTGGCTCTGAATGATGGGAGGGGGATAATAGTACAGTGTATATATAGTAGCACTGGCACTCACCAGCACACTAGGGGGGACCTTCCCTGCTGCTTTAGAGGGAGCAAATATGTCATCTACCACCACTGGCTGTACCTGTGTACATGTATGTGTGTGTGAGGTGTGTGGTGTGTGTGTGGGTGTGAGGTGTGTGTGTGTGTGTGTGTGTGTGTGTGTGTGTGTGTGTGTGTGTGTGTGTGTGTGTGTGTGTGTGAGGTGTGTGTGTGTAGTTAGTGGGTGGGCTGCATGGTATTACAGTGTCCACCTTGATAGGTTGACTAATGTCTAATGATGCAAATATGTCAGCAGGGCCAGTGTCAGTAGAGCCAGTGTCAGTAGAGCCAGTGTTCTTGTGTGAGGTGGTGGGGGAGAAGAGGTCATCAGAGGAGCTGTGAGCAATCTGATTGGCTGCCACTGGGAGCACTGTTCCTCTGGGTCTACGTGACGGAGGCCTCTTACCAGCTGGTCTACGTGCACGATTCTGTAGAGTGTGTAATAACGTGATCATTATTATAATACCAAACAATAGTCTTATAATAATTAGTATAATCACATTGTACAATAACAAGTACCACAAGGTCATTCCAATAAACACACACTATGTACACAGTAACGTTGCTTCTTATCCTAGAGAAATCATAAGGAAATCTAGACCGTCTTTTGGTACAGATTCTAGTTTAGTTTGAGCTGCTGCGTTCAATTGAATCCCTTGAAAGCCACAGCCAACAAATCGGCAATAATCAGCACCATCTTTGATCCTATACAATTCCCCTTTCCTCAGAAGATACAGGTTGACCTCTTGACCCTCAAGTGATGGGAAGTAACCAGGATGTAGGTTACGAAGCACACTATTCAGATCAAAGCTATTCTCTGAGGCCATGACTGGTCGGAATAACACACTCCAGAGGTCCACAGTCTTTCTCTGAATGGCTGCTTTGGGGGAGTCCACTGGGACGGAGCGACTCAGGGAACAACGAACCCGTGGATGCTTGCACAGGTCCCCCCCAGGAGCTTGCTGAACATTGACACGATCGGGATTGATCAAGATAAGGAAGTCTGGCCCCTCCTTCACTGAGTGTGCTATCTCTGGTTCCAGTAGCTCACTCAAAAGATCACCTACACACACACATTACACAGCTAATCAAACAATCATAACTCAGAGCTATTAGAGCTGCCAACACCCACACACCACACCACACCAGTATGCACAAAGGTACCTTGAGCACAGACTAGCAGAGCTGCCAACACCACACACACCTTCACCTTCATGCTGCCTCACAGAATAATGACTGACCAACTCTTATCATGTGATGACAGCATATTGTTCACGTATATCCATAATTATTGAAACAATATACGCACAAAATAATGATGACACAACAATGTATGTACAGATACAAATGATGACACAACTAATAAAAACCTACTGACAAATTCACTAAACATCACAAATAATTATAGGTTGAGTTAAAATTGTTCACTGAAGTTGCTCGAGTGCATTCTCCAGTTCCTTGAGTAGTTCGCTATCAGAGGCTGTCTTTACTTCTTCCTCTCCTTCTTTGCTCTCAAAGTCAGTATCGGGTACCTCAGAATCGAGTACCTTCTGCACACTCTCGGGAATATCCTCGTTACTTTGTCCAGTGGCTCTATCACCAGTGAATGTCAGAGCAACTTGACTAGAGGATTTACAAGCATCTTCAGTCAAGAACACACCACCCTGACCAGCAGACAATTGGGAGCGTGGCCAATCAGCTCTGTATGCATTATCCTGAGGTGGTAGACTGGTGGAGGGGAGATTAGAGTTCACTCTGAAGGGCATTCGAGGGCTGGCCATTACCATGATGTCTGTGTCTTGCCTATCAGTGGGACACTGCATCTGAACACACTCAAAGGAGCGCTGAGGGCTGGGGGGAATAATGGCTGAGGTAAACACGAAGGTGGGTCTAGCAGATCGACTGACAACATTAATGGCTTCTTCAGAGCTAATTCCCTCCAATGCCACTCTGAAGTAGCACACATCTTCCTTCCAGAGGGAGAAGTCAATCCTGGGCAGGCTGGAGCACGGCACACGCGTCTGGTTGGTGACAAATGCATCAGGTTGAATAGTAACCATATTGTCAGAGTTATCACAAAGTACACGGGACAAAGTATCGGCCTGGATCGCTCTTCGCTGGGCTCTTGAGAACGCAAAATTTCGTTCGTACCAAAACCTGTCCCCATTTCGCACAGCTTGAAAGGTGAGGCCAAATATACAAGCAAAGGTAGCTCCCAATAGTGACTCAGGTAGTCTATCCTCAGCCAATCCACCAACCCATAGATCCAGGGTGTCCAATGTTCCGTACAATTGCAGAAATCGTACCAACGTAAGATCGTTTTCAAAGGGACTGGCTTGCCCAAACTGGCGAGTACAGAAGTTCCTGAAGACAGTGTAAGGTGGGAGACCGTGATCACGCCCACGCTGTATGTTGAGGGATGCTAGATCCATGCCCGGAGATATGGACGTCTGGAAGAGTTGCGATGTGAGCACATTGTTCATAAATTCGTCCATTCTACGAGAGTTTGAATTAAGCCAGCCACGAGCAATTGGATCTGTACCAAGACTCTTTCTGAACTGGTCAGGATTGAAGAACATGTCCACCAGATTGAGGGGGCCAATGGGAAGGGGGCGATAGTTGACATCTAGACGATCAAACTTGGAGCGAATGAGACTGTGTCCATAGCGATAGGCAGCGGTAGCGAAGGAGTTGGGTACACCGGGGTCAACCTCAGGCATGTAGCCAGGATAGGGACCAACAAAGTCATTGAATGCTGGCACTCCAAACACTTTAGGAAGGTAGTCTTCATACGTAATCTTCTGAATGAGAGCTCCGACAATCTTCCTGCACTCCTGGTAAAGACGCTCGTCCTCCCAATGGGGATTAATGGTGCCCAACTCTCTAGCACAGCGATTATGTTCCCTCACCCAATAAGTGTGTATCACAGTCAGAGAGATCTGTTCATTGCAGCGAAAGTCACCACACAAGAAGCAGTCCATTGCATTCATACATGCAACTAGGTCCTCAGTGTCTACTGGCAGACTCGGCTGACTACCGGGGAATGATTTTCCCACTCGAAGCAGACCATTCTCGAATGCACGTACGCTTTTAGCAACAGCTTCACGAGAACCATACACCATGGAAGCATCAATGAATGAGGTGATATCGTTAGTTTGTTCTCGAGGGAAGAAGCTGAGTGGCTGCTCCAGTTCACAGGCTGGCAGCGATCTTCGTAGTGGCAAACATTCTCCATCATTGAGAGTGCCTTTTCCAAATTTCCTATCAATATCGGCCACCCTAATTGGTTCACAAATCTCTGTAGCTTCACAACCTTCGCACTCTGCCTCTAGTTCAGGAGATAGGTCCAAGTCATGGTCCAGGAACTGGCCCCATTGCATGAGGAGGTGGGAGAAGGGGAGCTCATCATTAGTAACATTCTGTATAATGGTAGTGCTGATAAACCGTGGACTGGGATTCGGTGGTACAAATGGTGTGAGGGAATCAAAGAAGCCTCCTCTGTTTTGTAGAGTGCCACGCAGTGAGCTAACACCGTCCTCATACTCTGGGGGAGCCAGGCGCTTGAAGATAGTCCCAGCTGAACCCAACAATGGCTTGCGACGATTGTTACAGGTTCCATCAATAGTCCTGAACTGGTTAATAGTCAGCGATTGGCAGCTTGGCTTTTCCCTTAATTCTTGGCAGCCACTTTCTTGCCACATGTGTGCAATCTCTTGCTTGGTAAGCAGTGAGCCAGGAGGGTGGAATAGTTCGTGAGCAATGGCCTCTGCTTTGTCTTGAGAGGATTGACTGGCAGCCATTGATGAGCGCCTCACCTCTGAGAGCCGCCTCTCAGCTTTATGAACCATCTGTTCGTACAATAGTCTAGCTTCTCCATTCTTTTTGGCCTCGGCTGAAGCTCGCTTGAAAAACTTGGACAATAGTTTTGCTGCCGTGTATTTGCCTTGTTTCTCTGCATCTGATTGGATGCTGACCTTCTCTAATCGTGCTTTGCTGGAAGCTTTGGCCTCTTCTATAGCAGCTTGGATGGCAACTTGTCGCTCTGTATAAGGAGAGAGATGTCATGAGTAGCTATATAGTGGACAGCAAGCATTGCATGCAAGTAGGAAAGTGTACATTAGATGGTTCACAGTATAGGCACACTGTAGTAGTGCAATGGTTTACCTTGTTCAGTTCCGTACTCCTTAAAGTTGACGGAGGCAAGAGCCGTAGTTGCTAGGGCGACCAGCAGGAGAGCTAGTTGTAGTCTCATGGTTAACAGGAGAAGTTGCAATGATAAACTTGAGAGGACCTGCTCTGCTTTTATAGTACAGCATTTCCTGGGCCTGACATTTGTGTGGGACTTGCCAAGTGAAACTATACACAGAACTCCAAAAATGGCCACAAGAATAGCACTGCTAATGGAGCTCAATTATCACTTCCTGGCTTCACACTAAATACATTACTGCAGGAAATTCACCATATCATTGGGTACATTTATGGAGCCTCTCATTCCCCCACTTATCTGGCAGCCATTAGCATGCCGTCAACAAAACCCTATTTAGCCTCATCACATAAGCTACTAAACATCCTCAAAGACTCAACAAAGTTGGCAATGATAAGTGTGATAGCTAGTACGGGCTATGGTCTGCATGGGAGCTAGGGGGGGCAGACAGTCTGGGGAACCATGCAGGTATATAGGGATGTGGATACATCCAGGAAACCACTAGCTATAGGTAACCTTCCAACATGCATCCTGTACAGCCCTTACAAGTTAGCAGACACAAACATGCAGCTGCATAATAGCTAGTAACAAACACATCTTATAAGTGTGCACAGGAAAAATACATTTTAGCAATGCAAACACAAGATCTACTAAGCCACACATGCAGAGAAATACTTAGTTGCCAAACCCTGTGCCCTAGGGTAACCCTATATACACAAGATTAAGCCTGGAGGCATACAACACAACATGCCTTGTCACTTCACTTGAAATGGAAACCTAGAAACACATATGACAGGCTCTGGGAAAACCAGACTATTGGAGCAGGCTAAAATGTTGGTGAAATTAATGTACCAAATGATAGAACAGAGCATTGCCTACACAATGATATGCTTAGTGTTCACATATCTAGTTTCATACCCAAGTTATGCGCGTTAGAAACTCGAAGCCATAAAATGTAGTATCGAGAAAACGCCTCTCAAAGATTGCTCAATTAGGAAAAATAAGGTAATAACGAAAGTTTGGACGAAGCATTTCGATGGAAAGAGTTGGATTTAGAGCATCAGATTTTACAGAGAGGTAGTATAAGGACTGTAGATACTTATACACCAATAACATTTTATTTGAGATTTTATACTGTAGGCTATCTGCTCCAATAGTCTGGTTTTCCCAGAGCCTGTCACATATTACACAGTATACACCAAGACTGCCATGCATCACCAGTTAGAGTAGCAAATTTGCTTTTGGAAATGATTGTACAAAGTACAAACTTTGTCTGAGAGTTAATACCCTACACAGAGCTAGTGGCCCCCTGCACACTACTGACCATGGTGGCTGCATTCAGGGAGAGAGCTAGTGGCCCCCTGCACACTACTGACCATGGTGGCTGCATTCAGGGAGAGAGCTAGTGGCCCCCTGCACACTACTGACCATGGTGGCTGCATTCAGGGAGAGAGCTAGTGGCCCCCTGCACACTACTGACAATACAGAACAATCATACTGCATGCATGGAGCCAGTAGGTCACACAACTTACTATAATTATAGTAGCATTCCTGTAACCCCTAGAGAATAAGTTATCTACAGCAGTACACAAACAGTCAACAGAGTCAGTGCAAGTAACACATGGAAACAGATCTTGTAAGTGTGCACACGCTTATAATTATTAGCAATGGAAACAAATAGTCAAGTAAGGCATCCACACAAGACACTTGTCAGAGTATAAAGCATCCACACAAGGCACTTAGTCTAATTAGTCTTGACCACATGCAATTAAGAGGGTGACCACTTTCAGTAAATATACACAAGGAAATAAGCAAATAGCAATGCTAATAGCCTGACAACACCACCTGTCTCATGAGAGCCCCTAACAGAGAGTTAGGGTTGGCCCCACAAGTAATGAACCAATGCATGCACACTGGGTACATGCTAGGCCCTAGCTGGCAAATTATGCTCTTTTTTTCTGCCTATTATGCTTCTGAGCACTGCCCCAAATTCAGCCTATTATGCTTGTGGAAAGAACCCATTATGCCCCGGCCACATTGGTGCCATAAATAATCTTTTTTCATCGTAACCAAAAATTATCTCTTGTTGTATTGTACATTTGTAACAAAACTGAAGATTCAAATGTAATTCTTTACATCTTGAATCTTTTAAAACACGTTCAGCAGCAGCAGGGAACTGCACAAAACTGACCAAATTCATAATTTTAACCTATTATGCCCCAAATTATGCCATGCCAGCATAATTTGCCAGGGCCTAGTACATGCCACTACATCCCACCATTAAGGGTATTAGCAGGTTACACACAGTTGTGTAACCTGCTAACAATGTCCTGTGCAGGGTAGTATTAGCAGGTCATGCACATAATGGAGGGAATGTTGTACAAGGAATAATCACTTATTAACAGACAAATAAGACAGATTCTTGGTTAACAAGCCATGCCAGAAATGTAACCAAATTTAATAGGCCACAAGAATGAAACACCTGCTACTACCATATAATTATAGTGGGTTTTACAACACAGCCTAAAGCAATTAACACAAGGGGTACCATTAACACAAGGGGGTACCAACTATTCCACAAAACTCCGTGTAATTAGGAGCAAGGGGGAGTACAGCGCATTAAAAGTACCAACTTTTCCACACAAAAACACTGTGACTATAGTTACAGTCATTTTAGTAAAACTTGCAATATTTTGTGTAATTTGGCTGCAACCACAGTTGTAACCACAGAAGGACATGATTATGAATATAATTAAACCATGCAGTAAGCAGCAAGACCAAGTCAAATATCAGTTATGTAACAGCAAGCGTACATTGAATGACTTCAGCACAGCCTCTGAAAACAGCTCCATATGCCAATAAAACTCGTTGAGAATGGTTATTTTATACTAATTATAATTATTTTGCGAGTTTCCCTATAATTATATACATCGCAGGGTGGCAGTGTCCGTGTTGTATAGGCTAGTGGAGAAGGGAAGCAACATGCATTACAGCATGCTGAAAATAAGTTACATGGGTATATGTACATGTATATAATTATAGTGTTATCTCGAATTAATGAGAACCCTGGACACTTATACAACATTCTCTTCATTGGCATGTTTGAGCTGTTCTCTGAGGCTGTGCGAAGTCATTATGGTGTACAGTGTACATGCAGTGCAGAAAAACTAGTGCTTGCTGTTAACTTTCCATGCTTAATAATCGTCTATGTGGTTACAACTGTGGTTGCAGCAAAGTTTATCAGAATATTGCAAGCTTTACTAAAATGACTGTATGGTCAGAGGAGGTATCAGGCACCACCACAGAGTGTACCTCAATTAGGCTGTGGTCATCTCAATTAGACCACCAAGAGTTCCTGCCCTCAATTAGTACCACCAAGAGTTCCCGCCCTCAACCCGCCCTCAATTAGTACCACCAAGAGTTCCCGCCCTCAATTAGTACCACCAAGAGTTCCCGCAATTATAGGCTGAGCAAAATTCAACAGTAGAGTCATATAGTTGCATGTAGCATACTCTGTTGTGTGGGACCTCCTCTGAGTTATGGTACTATAGAAATATTCAAATTTCCTACAATTAGAGCTAGTGGCGCTGTAATTAGATCAGGATTATGGTACTGCACATACTTTAGTGAGACTCTCGAGAGGGTTGACTGAGACTGGGTCTTCAAAGGAGAGGGAGAGCTCATTAGTGGGTTTGGTGGTAGGACGCAGTGCCCCCCCTAGGGGGTTAGTGGCTGCCCCCCCAGCAGGACGCAGGGACAGGGGGTTGATGCTCAGATTCACCTAGTGCATGGGGAGAGGGGATATTCAGTTACAGCATCTCACTAGCTACACTGTATGCTACTAGCCACTGGCTAATTTAGGTTGATAGCCGAGGTGATCAATGATATCACATTGCACACACAGATGTCCTGGAAGTCAGACACCACACACACACACACACACACACACACACACACACACACACACATACAACATTAAAGGCAATAATTTTTGTTTAGTAGCTCCTTTTGGGTATTTCCTGGGCCCTTGAAAATGTATTGGCAGTCATTATGCTGACACCAACATCTTCAAAGACCCACCACTTGGCTGGATTAGGGACACTGGTAGGGCTACTGTGTAACCAACAATACTTCTCAAGTACCTTCCAGAGGAAACCCACCACCCCACACAATAGCAGCTACACTAGTAGGAGCTCTTACCTTGAGTTTAGAGGGTGATGGCAGTGAGTTCTCTAGGGAACTGGTAGATTGTGAGGATCGTGTTGGCTTCCTAGACACTGTCGGCTGAAGGAGAGGGTACAACAATACATCCACTCAATACACACACACCCACACACCCACACACCCACACACACACACATACACACACACACACACACACACTGCGCTTACCGCTGCTACCTTCCTACTAGCCGGCTCTTCAGTGCTCTCTCCAAACAATCCACTGCTCTCTGTGTACACCCACGCATCATCAACACCCACACACACAGTGTCACTATGTAACTCACCAAGGCTCTTCCTGATTGGTCGTAGGTCAGGTGACTTGAGACCTGGTGACTTTGGTCCTGCAGCTCCAAAAGGATCAACACCTCCAAACAAAGAGACTGCACCGACTGGTTTGCGTCTGACAGGAACAGGGGAGGTCTTCTCCTAATGTGTGTGTGTGTGTGTGTGTGTGTGGGGGGGGTAATGACTAGTAGCTGTACTGTACTGATACTCACTGTCTGTGTGGGGGGTCCTGACTCTCTGGGGGGTTTGCTGGAGAAGAGATCATCATCAGAAGAGTCTTCAAAGAGATCTCCTCTTCCACTATTCTTACTCTTAGTGGGAGGGGGGGACTGCTTCTTGGTGGGGGGTGGTGTGGGGGGTTTCCCCACAGGCTTGGGGGCCACTGTAGGCTCTGCTGGTTTGCTAGTCACTGGTTTAACTGGTTGAGGTTGTATCGTATCAAAAAGCCCATCTTTGGCTGACGTTGGTTTGAGAGGAGGTCCAAACAGGTCATCATCTGGAGAGCTACCTCTGAGAGGGGGCTTACTAGTGGCCACTAGTTTAGGAGGTGGTTTAGCAGATGGTGTGCTGATGGGAGGTGATCCAAACAGGTCATCAGTAGGTGAGCTGCTCAATGGAGGAGGAGACTGCCCAAACAATGAGTCAATAGTCTTGCTGCTGCTAGTGGGGGGCTTCTCAACAGGTTTAGAGAGAGTGTCTGATGGTTGACTAGGAGGTGATCCAAACAGATCATCACTGCTTTCCCTGTGTTCAATATCAGCCTTGACTACTGGAGCTGGTGGCTTCTTGTCTGCTGCTGGTTTGGAACTTCTCTCAAAGAAGTTGTCACCATCTGCACACATGCAGAGAGATAGTTAGACACATACAGTACCTTGACTTCCGTAACTAGAGTTTTGATGGTCCAAATTCAAACGATTTTATGATTTTCTGAAAGCTTAGAAAGCAAATGGTGTCATCAAAGTTCATATTTGAGAGATAAAAATATTTTCCGGATAATAGCCCATGATTCAATGCCAAAAAATAGGGCCCCCGACGAAATTTACTCTTTCAACAGCCATAACTTGAATTCTGTGCATCCAATTTCAACCATTTTATGATTTTATAAAAGCTTAGAAAGAGACCTTTTAAATGGTGTCATCGTTTATATTTGAGAGATAAAAGTATTTGCCAATTTGGCAATGGTCCAAGGCCGAAAAAGGACAAATTAGGGCCCTGACGAAAATTTGGATTTAAACACATCATTTGAAAGGTATTTTTCTAAAAATCATAAAATTTTTGACATTGGATCAACGATACTCAAGTTAAGGCTGTTGAAAGATGTTCAACTACAACTGATGGTTTGGGGATTCTTTTGGCTGCCATAACTTGTATTCTGTGGATCTAATGTCAAATTTTTTAAGATTTTCAGAAAGCTTAGAAAAAAATAAGTTCAAATAGTGTCATCAAAAATCATATTTGAGAGATAAAAGTATTTGCCAATTCGGCGATACCATGGATAATAGCCCATGGTCCAAGGCCGAAAAATGACAAATTAGGGTTCCAATGAACTTTTAGATTTAAACACATCATTTGAAATGTCTCTTTCGAAGTTTTCAGAAAATTATAAAATTAATGTCATTGGACCAACGAAACTAAAGTTATGGACGTTCACAAATGCTCTATTTAACTTGTATGTACCTGGACTATCAAGATCTCCAAACAAGTCGTCCGTCTCCCTGGGAGGTTGCTTTGTGGGGGGTGGTTTAGTGGGCGTAGCAAACAAGTCAGGCTCCTCCTCCTCCGTACTAGTGAAGAGGGAGTGGCTAAGTGTCGTACGAGATTTGTCTGGCTTCACCTTGTCCCTGTGAGGGTGTGTAACATGTGAGGGTTGTGTGTGTGGGTGGGATCTTACTTGGCTTTCTTGTCCTTCTTGTCGGGTGGTGAGAAAGTGAAAATGTCTTCACCATCGAGATCTTCGTTGAATAAACCTGAGCTTTTGGATGGCTTCTTAGCGGCTTTAGGAGGTTCAGTGGGTATGGTCTCAGTTGGTTGACTGGTACCAAATAGATCAGCTCCACCAAACAACGCGACTGCTCCGGCTGGCTTCTTCCTTCTGTGGTGTGGGCGGGAGGCACATCACACACACACACACACACACACACAGGAGAGTTGACGTACCTTGTATCAGTAGGGGGCGTGACAGTGGGCGGGGCTCCAAACAAATCCTCCCCTAGGAACAGGTCTGTTGGCTCCTTGGAAGAATCTAATTGGTCGATAGCTCCGTCAGTATCTTCATCACTAAACAGCCCACCCCCTGATGATTTGACCTCTGACTTCCGAGTGAGTGGCGGGCTAGTCAAGGAGGCAGTTAAAGCATCTCCGAACAAAGAGACTCCGCCCACTGGCTTCTGTGGGTGTGGCTTAATACATGCACACAATACACAATAATACCTTCTTCCTGGGTTCTGTGGTGGGTGTGGCCTCGGCTGGTGTGGGTGTGGCCTCATGGATGGTGGGTGTGGTCATCCAGTCGTCCTCATCTTCTCCAAACAAGTCAGAACTACTTGTCTTTGGTTTGCTCTTTGTTGCCTTTACTGATGGTTTCTCAATAGGAGGAGCTGTAGACACAAACATGGTTTGTGTAGTGTAGTTAGTGACAATAGTGTACCTTCATCGTCACTCTCATCAAAGAGACCACCCCCTCCACCACCAAACATGGGCACTGCTCCAGCAGGACGCTTCTTCTTACCGAGAGAACTACCTGTACACACACACAGCATATCATCATAAGTATCTCAATCATCAAACACATTATTTGAATGGGCTCCAGAGAAGCTATGAATGAACTCTTGATGATGTTTACTGTAGAAATTGACTGAAGTTATTATATACTCAATAATAGATTACCTGATTTGGTGCTTGCAATGCTGGCCTCGAGGTCATGACGAGGGGACTCCCCCTCTGTGTCAAACTTGACCCCTGTACCAGCGAATAAACCACCGCCCTCCTCTGGGGGTAGCTCATCATCCGAGGGGGCAAACAGATCCCCTGCACTTCTTGATGGTGGGAGATCATGTGATGTTGATGATGGATCATGTGATACTTTACTGGCCGTCCTCTCTCGTTTATTCTTCTTCTTTTTTGGTTTCTTCTTTTTCTTTGTCTCATTCTCGGAGCCCCATCCATCATCATCCTCCTGGGGGGGCTTATTCCCGACCCCCAGTCTTGCCGCTAACTCTGCCTGTAGGTCGTTGACCTCTTCTTCCTCAGAGCTCTCCTGGGGTGTGGGTAATTACAGGGGCAGCCTCATTAGTGCTTGTTACCTGGTCAGTGGAGTCAGTGGGTGTGGTGTCCACCAGCCCACCCCCTGTCCCCTCATCACTGAAGCCAGCCTCACTCTCACTGTCCGGGAACAGGCCATCATCACTAGCAGACAACACCTAATGACAGGGGAGAGTATACTAGAATCGGCTCTGACTAAAATGTTAGGATTTTCTGAACGCTTAGAAGGATACTCAAATCCCGAATGGGCCATAAATTCCTATTTTTATAGCCCTCAAAAACAGGTCCAGAATAGAATTTTTATTTTAACACGATCATCTGAAAGCTTTCAGATAACGTTATTGGACCAACGGAACTAGCCGTTCAAAGATGCTCTAGTGTAGACGAAGCTATCACTCACATCATCAGCCAGACCTCCAGTGACCTCTCCTCTCTCCTGTATAGATGCATCAGTTACACCCACTCCACACACACTATCCCTCACACTCCACACTCCCACTCCACACCCTCACACTACACACTCACCTCATCGTCATCGTCAGTATCATAGAGACCAGCTTCATTTCCCTCATCCTCTGAAACCACTTCCTGTAGTCCGATATCATCCTCTGATAGGAATGCAGTGGTACCAATACGATGGGGGAGAGAGCGCAGGGCATAGGGGTCACGGGGTTCAAGCAGTAGTTCCTGGTCTGCAGTGTAGCTCTCCTCAAGATCGTCTTCGTCCTCTGCGTCAGTGTGTGTGTGTGTGTGTGTGTGTGTGTGTGTGTGGGTGTGTGTGTTGGGGGGGTGTGTGTTCATGAGGGTTACTTGTAAAGAAATAAAGAAAAGTCGTCAGGAGGGAATCGAACCCACGCCTTATCTATCATGCGATCTACAAAGCCACCACCCTAACCACTAAGCCACACCTATTCTGCAAGTCCACTGTAATCCTAGTTGGGATTGTCCAAATTCAGATTTCATTTTATAGAGTTAATGGCAGTCAAATCTGGCTATCAAGAGTTATGGGCATGCAGTCAAAGCTGGCTATCAAACAGGCTAATTTCAGAGAAAACACGAAGACTATAGCCCATGGTTTTCTTTCAAATATGGAAGAGTTGGGCCAGAAAGCAATAGTGGATCTAAACACACCATCTTGTAAGAACTAGGGTTAGTCTATTAGTACCTTCAGGGTTGACTGTGAGTGTTTCAAATGCTTCGTCCAGCACTTTTAGTCCACAAGCCAGCGCTGTTTTAATGCGGTCAGTAATCTCAGCTTGCCTACCATCACGTGCCTTCTCCTGCACATGTCAGAGGGATTACTAGAGATCAGAGATTACTGGGAGAGATTACTAACCATCTCCACTTGTTTCTCTTGCTCTGTTTTCTCTTGTGGTTGTTCAGTTTCCTTGTCCGCCTCGTCCCACACACGCTAGGGGTCAAGAAGTCAATAAAATACACTAGAATAGAATAATTATTAGTGAGCTTACATTTTCAACAAATTGGATGTTTGACAACATCAGAAAATCGTTGATAACGTTGTTCATCCGAGTGTCCGTGCCCTATATACAGTAGACTGGTACAGTAGTAGCATCAATGCTACCTGTCTCTAACACTCTATACTGCAGCTATCAATAGCAGACCATGAACAACAGCTACACTATAGTACACTGGGTCTGCAGGTTCTCTCTCTTAGTGGAGTAACTACCTTAGCCTCAAAGAGTAGAGTATCCACTTGCTTCTCCAGTTCATGAGTCTTGGTCTTCATACGCTCAGAAAACTCTTTCAAGTAGAGCAGCATCTGCAATACAGTACAGTACAGTACAGTACAGTACAGTACAGTACAGTGTCAGTACAGTACAGTACAGTGTCAGTACAGTGGTTATCAGTGGATCAAATGGAAGGGTAAACAAACAATGGCTGGTGGGCATGCAGACTGCAGCAGATGCTACCAGCCAATAGCCCACTCTGATCTGTACATGTACACACATCAGCTATTAACTACATGGATACAGTACACACTCACTACACAATACACCCCCTCACCCTACACACTAGCTACACAATACACCCCCTCACCCTACACACTCGCTACACAATACACCCCCTCACCCTACACACTAGCTACACAGTACACACTAGTTACACAGTACACACTAGCTACACAGTACACACTAGTTACACAGTACACCCCCTCACCCCGGCATCATTAGCCAGAGTCCATTGTGATGACCCATTCTTGAGCTCAGTGATGGACCACGGGCGCTCCCAGGACTTCACTGTGTCCCCTCCGCTGTTGCTAGGGGCAACATGGCCCGTCTGTAAGTAAATACACGTCATTATTATCCATTAATAAAACTCTTTAATACCTCAACAGAAGGGGGTGTGTCCACAGGGGCAGCAGTGGGGGCCGGGGGAGCAAGTGTGGGTGGTGGTGGGGGCGGACTACTACCAATCCCTGGTGGAGGTGGTGGTGGGGGCGGTGGAGGGGGTGGTGGTGGAGGTGGAGGGGGCGGGGCTGACATTCTATAGAGACGATATTAATCATAATAACAAGGATTCAACCAATGCCCACCCCCCACCAGCAATCATAGCAGAGTACATCCACACACTCACTTCCTTGCTTGGCTGTGTAGAGAGCAGTTATCTCCAGTAACAGTCCAGAAGAGCAGGACACTAGCTAGCCAAGGCTTGTATACTGTGTGTAGCTAGCTGGATCAGCTATCACATGACGGGTTAGTAAAAGAGGGGAGGGGCTGCTAGTCTAGTCCACATGGAGTGAAGGTTAAAGGTCAAATGCATTTCAGAACAGGACAGGGTCAAAGGTCCTTGTGGGTGTGCATTATTTAGAGTCAGTAAAGTTTGCACTGCATGCTGCAATGGATTTGGACGAACTGCTCTCCTTTCAGCCGTTAGGGAAACATTCCCTGGAAGAGAGAGACGAATCAAGGCCTTCCAAGACAAGCAAGGCAGAGGGGAACGGACTTAGTGATCAGGAGAAACTACTGCTGCTGCAGAATATTGATGATGATGATGAAGAGCCATGTAAGTGTGTTTGTGTGCTGCTACTGATATAACTCACTCTCTCTGTGTCCCCGCGTGTAGTGGAGGTCCTGGAGGCTGGGGGAGTCAAGAGAATGCTCCTGTCATTAGAGAAGAAAGTTCTACGTAACCAAGAGATGCGTATCAAGTTCCCAGATCTGCCTGAGAAATTCATGGAGAGTGAATTGGAGCTGAACGATGAGTTACAGAAGCTGCATATCATTGCCACCGTACCCGAGTATTATCCTGTGCTTGTGGAGACTCGTGTGCTGGTTACTCTGCTAGGTCTCCTGGGTCATGACAACACTGACATCTCCCTCACTGTGGTGGACCTACTTCAAGAGCTGACTGATGTTGACACTCTCTCAGAGAATCAGGAGGAGGCAGAGGGACTAGTGGATGCTCTACTAGTGGAACAGGTATTGAGTGTTCATTGTGTACAGTACCCATACCCACACTCTCAGGTGATTGCCTTGCTGGTGACCAACCTCGAGCGTTTGGATGAGCGTAGCAAAGAAGAGGGAGAGGGAGTCTACAACAGTTTGTCTATACTCGAGAATATGTGTGAAGTACGTAACAACGAGGTAATGCTAGCAGCCGGGGAACAAGGTCTACTAGTGTGGCTACTCAAGAGAGTACGCATACGATCCTACGATCCTAACAAACTCTATGCGTCTGAAATACTTGCTATAATGCTGCAAGGACACGAAACCAACCAACGATTGCTAGGAGAGAAAGATGGTATCGATGTATTGCTACAAGCTTTGGCCTACTACAAGCGCAGGGACCCCGGTGGATTGGACGAGATAGAGCTCATGGAGAACCTGTTTGACTGCCTGTGTGCTGCCCTTATGTTCAGTCCCAACAGAGAACGGTTTCTGAAAGGGGAAGGACTACAGCTGATGATACTCATGCTCAAGGAGAAGAAGATGTCAGGAAACAGTGCTCTCAAGGTACTCAACTATTCCCTCAGCACACCCAAAGGGGCCGACAACTGCAACAAATTTGTGGAAGTGTACGGACTGAGAAGTCTGTTCCCTTGCTTCATGAAGACACCAAAGAAATCCAAGAAAGTTGGCACTAGTAAGAGTGAGCACGAGGAGCATGTTTGTTCGATTGTGGCTGCCTTGTTTCAGAACGTAACAACGGGCGCAGGACGAGAGCGTCTCATTGGCAAGTTCCTGGAGAGAGATCACGAGAAAGTTGAGCGATTGGTTGAACTTCACTTCAGCTACTCCCGTCGTCTCAAGGAAGTGTCTGTCGGAGGGGAGGATGAAGAAGACGTGTATCTGGCTCGATTAGATGCTGGTCTCTATACACTGCAGATGGTTGACTATGTGTTGGCAGAGCTGTGCTTGTGTGAGAAGGGGAGCATACGGGAGAGAGTGGTGACTCTACTAGGTGTCCATGGGGAGAGCCTCGAGGCCATACAGCAAGTACTGAGAGAATATGCTGTCAGTCTGGGAGATGCTGATACAACAAAGACACTCAATCAACTAGCCGACAAACTATTACCATGATCTGTGTATATATTATTCCCTGCTTCTTCCCTTTTAATGTTAATAAAATTTTGCACTGAAAAGATAATGAAAAAAAGACGCCCCCGAGGTTAGTGTGGTT
Source organism: Halichondria panicea (assembly GCF_963675165.1). Classification (NCBI taxonomy): domain Eukaryota; kingdom Metazoa; phylum Porifera; class Demospongiae; order Suberitida; family Halichondriidae; genus Halichondria; species Halichondria panicea. Next base: position 18,092,084 of record NC_087377.1, on the reverse strand, counting down.
GTTAGTTTTAATGCCGCCCTCGAAATTTAATGGCTGGATACTTGATTATTTTGCTTTCGGTAAAGATCGCCACCAGACTTTAGCTTTTTAACTTGGCAAGCAAAGAAAGTGAGCAAGAAACACGAAGGTCTGTCTAGAGCTACAAATTTGATATTACTGCCGATTTGGAGATGCATTCAGTAGTATCATCTGTGAGGATCAACAGAGTCTCTTTGTTGGGAGTGTTGGGCGTGTGTTCGTGCTTGTATGGCGTGAGGGCTGACACCACTAGACCCATCATAGGTAAGCCCCCTACAGTGCAGCTAGTCCATCAGATACCATTGTCTAGGTATTGTAAGTGAGAAGAGCTACTCCAGTGAGGATTCCTACATTGCTGCTTCTTATGTCAAGTTCATAGAGTCTGCCGGTGGACGCGTTGCTCCCATACTGTATCCTTATGTCTGTGTGTGCATATGTACGTGTGTGTGTGTGTGTGCATATGTACGTGTGTGTGTGTCCCTAACCATCCACCATCAGTAGCATGTACGTGTGTGTGTGTCCCTAACCAACCACCATCAGTAGCAGCTCAACTGATGAGGAGATCAACTCTCTATTCAGCTCAATAAACGGGTACAGTACTACTGACGCTAGTCCCCTTCCACACCCACATTGACACTAGTCCCCTTCCACACTCATGCAGGGTCCTCTTCCCAGGAGGTGGTGTCAGCCTCAATAGCTCTGGCTATGGGCACGTTGGCAGTGTGGTGCTGCAACTAGCCATGAAGGTATGTACCCACTCCTCTCTAACCCTAGCTTGTATTGGCCTCCCTACACTAGGCGAATGATGCCAAGGATTATTTCCCAGTGTGGGGGACTTGTCTTGGCTTTGAGCTCCTCTGTCATCTAGTAGCTGACAAGGGCACTAATGTCCTGAGCAGAGTCGATGCTACCAACCTACCACTCCCACTATCATTCACTGATGGTACGTACATGTGTCATTGTCTCCTTTTTTATTGCCTCCCCCACGCACACAGACGCTGCGAGTAGTCGTATATTTTCCTACCTCACACCAAAACTGCTGACTCAGCTATCCTCTCAGAGCATCACCTTCAATAGTCATAGCTGGGGTGTTGCCACGGAGATGTTCCAGAGCTCACACCTACACACTTTCTTCAAGATGCTCTCCACCAATAAGGACAGGAATGGCGTTGACTTTGTCTCCACTATAGAATGTAAGTCATAGCTACTCTGCGTGCGTGTGTTCCAGCTGTAACTGCAGCAACTAACATATACTACTCCAGCTACTGTATGTTTAGATTCACTGAGGCCCCTCCTCCATACACTCGTGCAGCTTATGACTACCCGTTTTATGGTGTTCAATGGCATCCAGAGAAGAATGGGTTTGAGTGGACCCCCCACGAGGATATACCCCACACAGAGCCTGCGGTGGCCGTCATGCAGGGTCTGGCCAACTTCTTTGTCCAGGAAGGTAGGCAGTGTACCTAGCTAATGGATGCCCCTCCACACACACACGCACACACACACACACACACACACACACGCACGCACGCACACACACACACACACACACATGTAGCACGCAAGAGCTCTCACAGCTTTCCTAGTGCCTCGGCTGAAGAGGCTGCTCTCATATATCAGCACACCCCCACATACACTGGAGACCACTCTAACTTCACACAAATATACACATTCAAACACTAACTAACACTGTGCACGCATAGTTTTATATTAATCAATGATTACTGTGTTTATGTGTTTTGTGTACACTTGTTTGCAGTACAAATGGGTTATAATTGACACACAAAACATAATTAAAAAATTTGTTATAATAATAATATCTCAAACTAAAGCTATTAATAAAGTCCTTTATTGACGGGCACCATTTGTCCTTGGGAGAGATTATACACTTGAGCTCCACCGATAGTGACTCCGCCCACTTTCAGTACTAGCGAAGGCAGTGAGAGTAGCCCCGCCCCCTTGGGGACCACACTCACTGTCACCACTACTGTCTCGTTAGCACCAGGCACATCCAACACCCCCACACTATCAGCATACAGCTCCCATCCAGCCGAGGGAGCCACCTGCACACACAAGGAGTGTATAAGATTAATACGTACAGTGCAACCACTCTAATGGCCACCCCTAAGGGTAGCTCCAAGCATCATCCAACTATGCATTACCTGATAGTGTAGTTGTGCTGGTAGCTGGGTACGTGTGATGGTAGTGTTCTTGAGATGGTAGCTGAGTGTGGCCGGACCCTTCACTCTGAGAGGTGCCTCATGATTACTGTCCACAAAAGCACGCAACTCAAACACAGGCTGCAGGGGGAGGCACTTATTCATTTTAATCTTGGAATGCAAATGTTATTAGAGAAAGGCTGCAAGGACAAGGGGTACTATCACTCACTGTCATGTCAGACACTTGAAAGTTGTAGTTGAAGGTTCTGTAGTCCAAGGGCTGCTGGTCGTCATGGATACACGGCAGGTAGTCTAGTGATATAGTGACATCATTGACGGACCCTAGAGTGGGCGTGGCAGTTCCCACAGCCCACAGTAGCGAGTAGCTCTCACGAGGGTAGAGCAACTATAAGAAACACACCATCATTATCATAATTATCATAATTATCATAATTATCATAATTATTTATTATGGCTAATTGTTAAAGTTGCTATAATCCACTAGCTACAGAATGTGTAATAGATCCAAGACCATCATTGGAAAGGTATAATTCTGAGCTATTGAATGCATCAATTAGTTTTGAATCTGAACACAAATTACAGGCTCTCAAAAAATACCAAAACACTGAAATTTGGGAAAAGCAAGCATCACCTCAGGCTGTGTGTGTAGTGGAGTGAGATCCAGTGATGGGGGGGAGCTCAGTCTCACATCCCTCAATCTCAGGGGTAGGGGACAGCTGTTGACCACCTCTACACGGAGGAATGACCTTTGACCCCCACAATGCTCTGACACCCTCAAGGTCAGAGGTCGATACACTCGTACGGGCATCACAGCAACATGTGTAGGAGTCAACCAATCACAATAAGCCGTTGCCTGCAGAGAGGATTAGAGCATCATAGGTTCTAGGTCACTATCCTGAGCTAGGTCACTATCCTGAGCTAGGTCACTATCCTGAGCTAGGTCACTATCCTGAGCTAGGTCACTATCCTGAGCTAGGTCACTATCCTGAGCTAGGTCACTATCCTGAGCTAGGTCACTATCCTGAGCTAGGTCACTATCCTGAGCTAGGTCACTATCCTGAGCTAGGTCACTATCCTGAGCTAGCTTTACGAATAGTTAGAATATGAAATACTAAATTAGGTACTTCATATGAAACTTTGAACAATGATACATCGGTATAGAGAATAAGTACCTCATGTGTCCATGTGGTTAGCTCATTGGAGGGTGGGGGATCATGTGATGAGTTAGAGTCAACAGATAGAGTCATGTGACAGTCATGTGATTCTCCTGCACACATCCCGGGTAATGTGAACAACAGTTGATCAGAGCTAGAGATTCCATTGCTCAAGTCCAAGCGAATTTGAGCATTTTCTGGGATGGTAGTATCTTCCCCAACCTTGACGACGAGATGGCAGTCGTGAGTGGCTCCCTCTAGGAACACTCCGCACTCAGATAGTAGCCAGAGGTCAAGGTTCACAGTGAGGGGGTGTACTGATAGCTGAGGGGCGTGGCTGAGCGTGTGCACGAAGTCCAGACAGCCCCACTTAAGACTGAGCTTGTGTGGGGAGCAATCACCACAGTGTGATACCTGAATACCCGGGGTTATTACTCATTATTATACACACAAGACTATAATTATACCTACCTTGCCAGAGAGGAGTATTCTGTTGTCCCCCGGGTGAATGACCACACCCATTGCTCTCAACATGTCCGGGTGTTTCCCCCGCCCACCATCCTCTTCAACCAGCTCAGCAATCTCAGCCGATGATATGTGCGTCACTAGCGATGTGCTTGCACGATATTTGCCCTCTCCACCTATCACACACACACACACACACACACACAGGGGGGGTAACACACGTAAGCACACACCCACACACAGGGGGGGGAGTAAGCTACTCTAGTCTCACAGGATAAACTTACCTATGGGTCTTGATCCACGCATTCCATCACTGTTAAATAGGTCGAGGTCGTCAAGGTTGGCTAGTAGTGTGGGGGTGGAGGGTGGGGATGTGTGTGGGCGGGCGGGTGAGGAGGGTGTGGAGCTAGTGTGAGGAGTGCCCCCTCCTCTCAACTCTGCCGTGGCTATCAGCTTCACAAGCTCCTACACACACACACATCACACATCACACACACATCACACACATCACACATCACACAAAGTGTAGCCAGCTATCCAACGCATTAGCAGTACCTTTGGTCCGTTATAGGATAGCCGTATCTCCATGATAACAGTGTCTCCAATAGTGAAGGACCGCCCTCCCTCAATAACCACACCCACCAGCGACAACAGAGGCTCCCAATTGAGCAACTTCTGATAGGCTGCACAAAAGGTTGCTAAGAGTTAGCTCAAAGATTGCTACCAAACAGCTGAAATTTGTGAAAAGCGCAAGGCCTATGTATATAGCTTTAGAAATTGCTAGATTTCGACAAATCACAAACTTGTATCTAAGCACACCATTGGAAAGGTAATTCTGAGAGCTATTGAATGCATCAAGCAGTTTTGAAATTGGATAATCAGAACAAATTACGGGCTCTCGAAGATAGCTACCAAACAGTCCCTGTATTACACGGGGCAGTGATTGTATGAGAGAGAGACTCACGTGATCTGTGTGCAATGGATGCCAGGGATGAGAGCCACTTGCTAGGATCATGTGATTCACCAGGGTGGGGGGGGAGGGACACTAGTAGGAGCATTGTGTTGACATATCTTAGTAACAATTGTCAAGGAAATACTCGTACCCCCCACATAGCAAATCCCTGTGGACACTTGTACCCCCACATAGCTATCTCCCCCCCTGTGTGTGGATACTTATCCTCCATTTTGAGCTTGAGTTGACAGCCTGCTGACAGAGCGAAAGCGTTGGTGCTTAACTGCGTCCATTGGTCCTCTGAGTAGAACTTGCAGATGTCACTGAGTAGCTCCTCAGCCTCGTTGACCAATCCAAGCTCTTTTTGGAACTGGGCGATGGTGGTACCGACACTGAAGGCCATCCGGCGACGCCCTGCGTATTTGAATGCACCAATCACCATCTCTCCTAGTCTCTGTTGTACGGGGCGGAAGAGGTCAGAGTGCATTGCCAATGACAACTACATACGCTGTCTTACCAAGAACTCAGTTTGGAATGTGAGCCTGTCATTGAGAGTGTCTAGTAAACACTTTCCTTGGTCCTCGATACCCGAGACATCGGTGGGAACAACTGTAGGGGTCAAAGGTCAATAAACTATAGGGGGTCAAAAATCACGTACAGTCTAGTGGTACTGGATGTATTCCTGAAGTGAGCTGCTTGATAAGAACACTGTCCTGGTTCAGCTTGTTAGCTGATGGCATGACTCCACACAGTCCACCAATGGCCTCCAACTAAAGGAGGGGGGGTGATACACACACGCCCACACACACGCACGCACACACGCACACACTAGAGTAATCACCTTCTCCAGAGCATAGTGCCAGAGCTGTGCCCTCACTAGCAGGAGAGAGGAGGTGGCAGACTGTAGACTATCAGGAGATATGAGAGCCATGAACGCTTGTATGGCTTCATTGCAACTCATGTACGCCCAGCAATCAAACGCGCCCTCAGGGAAACAGAGCTACACACACACACACACACACAGGGATTATATATAGATTATATATGGACAAGATGGCCGCACCTGAAGAGTGGTGATTTCCCGAGCCATACAGTGGAGTGTGCTGATGACGAGCTCTGACACTGACCATGCCCTCCCCAGCGTAAACAGCAGGTGGGACAATCGTGATAGGAAAAATGTGCGTACATGCAGTAAAGGAGAGGAGCATGACCGCACTCCCGCCAGATATTGCCATGACAACTGACTCCACACCAGCTTCGGATAGTCCCAGGACGTACAGGGGGCGTGGCATAGTCCTCGGAGCCAGGAAGGGGGCGTGGCTGCATATTCGGTGAGGGCAGACTCGAGGTCAGTGATAGCTTCATAGTACATGAGCTGTGCACTGAGGTTCTGCAGAGTCATCTCAAAGCACACGGCCAGGTCAAGCTGAAGGAGGTTTGAATTCATGGTTGAAATTGGATGCACGGAAATCAGAGTCCCCAAACCATTAACGGAGGGGTACGTTGCAGTGAACATCTTTCAACAGCCATAACTTGAGTATCGTTGATCCAATGTCAAAAATTTTATGATTTCCTGAAAGCTTAGAAAGAGACCTTTCAAATGATGTGTTCAAATTCAAAATTTCGTCGGGGGCCCTAATTTGTCATTTTTCGGCCTTGGACCATGATATCGCCAAATTGACAAATACTTTATTCTCTCAAATATGAAATTTGATGACACCATTTGAAAGGTCTTTTTCTAAGCTTTCAGAAATAATAAAATGGTTGAAATTGGATGCACGGAATTCAAGTTATGGAAGTTGAAAGAGTCCCTGCCATTACAGAAAAAACATCCACTTATTAATTATACATTGTAATTATAGCCCACAGAAACGACTATCAACAGATTTGAATGTACCTTTCTAACAAAGACGTCCTGGTAGAACTTGTCAGGGGGGATGGGCTGCTGCCTAGCAACCAGCTCTTCCTCTCTTTCAATGATTTTATTGAAGCAATCTAGACACATCTGGTTGAGAGTGCTAGTGAAAGTGCTGTAAGACTCAGAGAGACGCGTTGCATCATTGTCAGACAGTCGGAAGGTGATGACCCTGCACACACATAAGCACACACACATTAGCACATAAGCACACACACATAAGCACACAAGCACACACACATAAGCACACAAGCACACACATACATAAGCACACACAGAACACAGATTGCGGGCTCTCAAATGTAGCCACCAAATTTGGCCAAATGAAATTGGACAATCTGAACACAAAATGAGCACATCCCCCACTCACTCGTCAGCCGCCCACACACACACACACACACACACACAGCACATCCCCCACTCACTCGTCAGCCGCCCACACACACACACACACAGCACATCCCCCACTCACTCGTCAGCCCGCCCCCGGAAGTCATTCTTGATTCTCTCCTCGACTGGTTTCCCTGTCAATGTCCTCGTCCTGCGAGTACGTACCTCCGCTGTCACCACGTAAACTATCAGCGTACCCACGTCCCCACCTTTGACCTTGTCTAACCACTGTTCCATTGTCTTCTGTTCGTGTGTACGATATTGAATGCAACTAGTCCAGTATGTGTGTAGAGCAGGACGTTCGTAAGGTGGGCGTGGCTTCTTGTCTGTGGAGAGGGGTGCAAAGGTCACCCCGGAGCACAGAGAGCTGAACGCAGGACCCTCATCTCTGTACGGATGGGGCGGGTGGTGATATTGGACAGATGGATTAATGGCCTTACTTTGAGAGGCTGGTTAGTTGTAGTTGCTTAAGCCTTGTCTGTAGCTTCTTCTGAAGGACAGGTCCCAGTAGCTCTGTGTCTCCATGGTAGGTGATGACTGGCTTGGGCTCCATCGCTGCTGCCGTGTACGGTACGTATGAATGTTGTGTTGATTGTTTACAGCTAGTGGGTAAGCATCGCTAAAGTAGCTAGTGAGTGTTGCGGCTACTATTTGAAACACACCAGGTACAGTTGTGTGTGGGCGGCTATTATTTAATTGCTGTTCTTATTTGAGGGCGGCTAGTATTTGAGGGCGGCTAGTATTCATAAAAAATTTATAATTAATTGCTATAAAGGAGTACTCCTGCTAAACGTCATAGAAAAGGAAAGTACGAACTATAAAGACAAGTGTGATGCATATACGATACATGCTACAAACAGTATAAACACAAACTAAGGCAATAGTTGGACATGTACTTGATCCCCGTCCCTCATTTCCCTGTAGGAGTGAAGCTTTCGTCCACTCAGAGACAGCACTTGCCTGCCCTCCCAACCCATACAATCAACATACAACAGCCTCACTTTAGCTGACGCGTCTCCTAGCAACACCTCGGCCACCCATTGTCGCAGCTCAGATACCGTCTGATTCATCTTCACACTCTTTGTTATCTTCTTTCGATCTTTTTTGAAATGGAATTCTAATTGTACAAATTTCCTGGGGCTCAGGTCCACGTCAGCTAGTCTGGCTACCATACCGTGTTTAGCCAGGTAGTGGGCGTACAGTGCAGGGGGGTGGGGCTGGTCCTCGTACTCTCTTAGTAGCCAGCGTTCTGCCTCTTCCCTCTCTGTGTCACTGATGACACTTTTGTTGAGCTTTGAAAGGCAAGGAATTCGAGCTATGATTGGAAAGCGTCTCTTCTTGTCATCGTTTACTGCCTCTGCTACGGGTACACGGAGTACGTTCAGTTCAGATAGTTTACTTAGTTGAGCAAGATGTTCCAATGATGTCCAGTCAGAGAGCAGCGTGTTGTTGAGACCGAGTACTGTCAGCTCAGGGAAGACGGACACATCACTGTGGGTCACTGATGAGAGGGGATTGTCACAAGCTATGAGGGTGTGCAGGAGGGGGAAGGCTGGACTCAGTTTGTGTAGTTCTGACCATTGACTGATGGAGTTGCACTGGATCTGTAGTCGTCTGAGAGAGTGATGACAAACTGTGGGGCTGAGGGAGACAGTCGAGTAGCCATTGTGGGCAATGTGGAGCTCCTTTAAACTGTGCATGTGTGTGTGTGTGTGGGGGGGGGAGGGTATGTGTGTGTGTGTGTGTGTGTGGGGGGGGGGGTGTGTGTGTGTGTGTGTGTGTGTGTGTGTGTGTGTGTGTGTGGGTGCAGCAGTGAATAGATTACTGAACTAGTGTATAGTTTGAGAAAACATCACAATAATGCATTAACTAGAATGCTTCTGTTGTTATATAAAGCAAGAATTAAGTTGATAATGCTCTCACTTTGTAGCCACAGTGAGAATAGTGTCCAGAGCTGACCATGTTGTGTGGGTGTGGTTAAGCACAAGCGTTTGGAGGTGGGTGCACAGGGTCATTGGTTCTGCAATCTGATTGGCCGACAAGGGATTACGAGCCAAGTCCAGGAACACCAGTCGTGGCAGAGAGTGAAGTATGGCAGTAATCTGAGATAATGTGAGACGGAATTCATTACATGTGGTGACTTAGTTAGCACCTCTTTATAGAGTTAATATACACCAGTTAATAATTCTGGCTTGAGCATATGGCCATGTCACACCTATACCACCCCCCCCCACACACACACACACACACACACACACACACACACACACACACACACACACACACACGCAGTACAGCAGAGGAGGCTTACATTGCTCCAGTCAGAGAGTTGGTTGGAAGAAAGGTGTAGCTCCTCCACAAGGGGACACAGTCCCTCTAGTCCCTCCCCCACACTCGATACATTACATGCATCCAACACCACACTACGCCTTCTCTCCAGCGGGCAACCAACTCCTGATAAATATGCAGCGTTAGCAATTATTAAAACCACAATTTAATGTAGTCTCATGAATCAGCCGCACTTGGAAAGTCCGTCTGAGCACTTTGGTCATAACTTTTTTGGCCAGGTCGGAATTCCGACCTGACCAATCAGATCGAAGATTGACAAAATTAAAGGAAATAAAGAATGACAAGAAGCGTATGCGTTCTATACAGTAGGACGCATTTATAACTAGCCGCTAATCAGCCTAACTGTGGCTATTGTTAGCCAGTCAAGGAGCTATAGTAAGTTGAGTTGACTACACTATAGTGTTGTGCAACCTTTTCTTGTTCTTTTAGCAACATTCTTGGAGCAAGCCAAACAAAAATTCATAGCTGCTAGTCAAGCGTTCGCGATTGACCTTTTGCATGCGTTTGGTTTTGACACTGACGTAATGACAATTAATATTCCATTGTGGAATGACCTCTATACTAAAGTGCTCAGACGGACTTTCCAAGTGCGGCTGATTCATGAGACTAAACTTAACGCTGATGCAATTTGCATGTTATTTTGTGTAATGCTATGGTTAGAGTGATGCACAAAATAACATGTCATGTCAACCACTGCATAGCCTATGCAGTGATATAACAGCAATATATATACACATGATTGCATGCAGCATGCTGTGAATACTGATAGCTACTGGCTGGATCTACTGCTCTAGTCAGTGTGCATACCAGGGGCCATGTAGATAGCTGATTCTTTGATCCTACTTTTGAGCGTGTCCGGAGGTACCTCCTCGGGACAGTACTTGTCTTTGAGGGCTCCTACAAAACTCACCACGGCCATTGTGTCTTGTAAATGATTATCATGCAGAAGCGCTTCATCATCGCCAGTGGTTTTTATTTACATTCCGCACACATCATGACGTCATTAGAACTTCTATTTTTACACAAGGAGACAGCAATTTCAAGGGCGGCTTGAAATTTAAGGCGAGAATATTTTCTTCTTTTTATTTTTTCTAGCCTCCTATATTGCCACGTGGAGTTACTTTAACGATCCTTGCCATCTGAAGTCTTTGTGAAATAGGGAAGAGATGTATCTATCACTGTGTGTAAGTGGATGTGTGGGTCTAGCAGCCTATTTCATGGCGGACAGGCTCATAGGGAGCGGCTCTATGACTGACAACTTTATAAAGGCTGGACTGTTTGGCAAAGACCTCAACAAGAGCTCTGATAACAAAGTGTGAGTCTGCATCACATTCTGTACACTTTCATACCACCGGCACACCCGGTACCCCCTCCAGACCCGAGGCCATAGGAGTGCTGTGTGCGGCTGTGTATCTGATATCTGAGTTCCTGTTCATTCCTGTTCCCTTCCTACCCTCTCTTATAGAGGAGGGAGTCTTTAAACATGGCGAGGTGACAACACCCACTCCACACACACACACTAACCGCCCACTCTCCCCACACACACACACACACACACTCAGTTTGCCCAGTTCATATGTGCGTTGCTCTCCATTTGTTGCATGGTGTTCCTGGGCTTTGCTGACGATGTGCTCAACCTTCGCTGGAGAGTTAAGCTAGTACTACCGACGATAGCCTCCCTCCCCCTGTTGATGGTGTACCTGGTCAATGGTGGGTCCACTACCATCATACTGCCCAAGCCTGTCCGGTTCCTCGTGGGGAACAAGATGGACCTCAGTGAGTAGCAGAGCCTGTATAACAGTAGTACCTCTAGTGCCCTCTAATAGATGGAATATACTATGTGTACATGGGCATGCTGGCTGTGTTCTGTACTAATGCCATCAACATTCTGGCTGGGATCAACGGTCTTGAAGTGGGCCAGTCTGTCATCATTGGATTATCCATCATGTTGTTCAATCTGGTTGAGCTGCCTGGCCATTGGGGGGCAGGCCACAGCTTCTCCCTCTACCTGCTCTTGCCCTTCATTGGTGTCTCTCTGGCATTGCTGCGTCACAACTGGTGAGTGCCTAATGGCCGTTCAAGAATGCTCTATTTAACCAATTAAGTCTTCATTTTGAAAGTACTAAAATCAGCTCTGTAACTAGAGTTCTGATTGTCCAAATTCAACGATTTTCTGATTTTCTGAAAGCTTAGAAAGAGACCAACTTCATATTTGAGAGATAGAAGTATTTGCCAATTTGGCGATACCTAAATAGCCCATGGTCCAAGGCCGAAAAAATTTTTGATTACAACACATCATTTGAAAGGTCTCTTTCAGAAAATCTCAAAATTTTGACATTGGATCAACGATACTCAAGTTAAGGCTGTTGAAAGATGTTCAACTCGTTTATTCAATGGTTTGGGGATTCTTTTGTCTTATATTCCGTGGATCCAATATCAAAGGATTTTCAGAAAGCTTAGAAAAAATTGTTCAAAATCAAAATATATCATATTTGAGAGGTAAAAGTATTTACCAATTCGGAGCCCATGGTCCAAGGCCGAAAAATGACAAATTAGGGCCCTGACGAATTTTTACATTATCTGAAAGGCCTCTCCCTAAGTTTTCAGAAAATCATAAAATTAATGTTTTTGGACCAACGGAACTAAATTATGCCTGTGTGTGTGTGTGTGTGTGTGTTGTGTGATGCCCTCCCTCCTCCAGGTATCCATCGCGTGTGTTTGTGGGGGATACCTACTGTTACTTTGCTGGCATGACATTTGCAGTGGTTGGTATTCTGGGTCACTTCAGCAAGACCATGCTGCTATTCTTCATTCCCCAAGTCCTCAACTTCCTCTACTCCACTCCTCAGTTGTTTGGCCTTGTCCCTTGTCCAAGACACAGGCTACCAAAGTAACCAACCTGCATTTTACTGTTTTCATAGAATTCAGCATTTTGGTAGCTATCTTTAAGAGCCTGTAATTTGTTCAGATTGTCCAATTTCAAAACTAGTTGATGCATTCAATAGCTCTCAGAATTACCTTTCCAATGATGGTCTTGGATAGATATATACTGCCCTAGCAAGTTGTGTGTTTGTTCCTATGCCTACCACTAATGCAGGTTTCATCCTCCCTCCAACAAGTTGGGCATGAGCTATGCTGAGTTCCACTCCTCTGAGCTTAGCATTTTAGGAGCGGCCATACTTAAGCTACTGAGCATGCTTAAACTGGTTTCTATGGAGACAATCAAGTCCGGAGAAGGAAAGGGCAAAATCCGCGTGAACAATCTAACATTGATCAACTTTGTGCTCATGTGTATTGGACCAGTACACGAGGCCACCCTGACAACCATCATGCTAGGGATACAGGTAAGGGCATAACAATGGTTGTACTTTGACCCCACCCCCCCTCATGGTTGTACTCTCACCCCATGCAGGTGTTGGGCAGTGTCATTGCATTCTTCATTCGCTATGGACTAGTCAAGTTCTTCTATGATTAACTGAACACTCCACAAACATTCCCACTAGCTTTTTATATTGTCGTCTTTACCATAATACTTTGATGTTAGGGTAAAGATCGTCTTTAATTTGTTACCTCTTGACTATCTACCCGTACTTATTCCATTTAAGTAACATTATTTTGGAGTTAGGGAAAGGTCGTCTTCATAACAAACACAATGTGCACAATACGAGCCACGCCCCTCTTTATCCAGCCAGCTAAAAATGTCAGGAGAAGGAGCTCTGGTAGGTTCCATTGATCAAGGGACAGCCAGCTCAAGACTCTTGGTGAGAGGTACAGGGTTCATGAACCTTGTGTTGATCCCCCTCCATTACACAGGTGTTCAATGAGTCACTAGCAGTGGTACAGAAACATCAGGAGAGCATACGTCAGATCTTCCCAAAAGAAGGGTGTGTCACCTTGTAACTAGTATTAAGGGTGTGTCACCTTGTAACTAGTAATGATATTATTGTAATCCCTACAGATGGTTTGAACAAGATCCAGAGGAGATCATAGCGTCTGTTTGCTCATGCATTGAGAAGGTGGGCGTGGCATTGGGGTCACATGACTTGCAGCGTCTCAAAGGCCTCGGAGTGACCAATCAGAGGGAGACGTCTATTCTATGGGATAGAGAGAGTGGGAGGAGTCTCGCTCCCGCCATCGTCTGGAGTGATGGACGTACAGGAGAGCTGGTTGATCGTATGGTTGCCATGACACCCACCAAGAACAAGGATCATTTTCGGGTAAGAATATATAAATGATTGCCCCCCACACACTAATTAAGGACCCCCCACATAGAGGAGGTGTGGTCTTCCTCTCTCCACGTACTTCAGTGCTCTCAAGATAAGATGGCTGATTGAGAATAATGAACTAGTGAGGGCCGCCATTAAAGATGGCCGTTGTCTCTTTGGAACAGTTGACTCTTGGATCATTTGGGTAAGTTCAAAGTACACAAAACGCTTATATAATATTGCTGAGTGTGCAGAATCTGACGGGTGGTGTGAATGGTGGAGTGCATGTGACCGATGTCACTAATGCAAGCCGGACAATGTTGATGAATATTGGTACTCTTCAGTGGGACCTTGACCTCTGCAAGTAAGCCAGCCCTGGTATATTTTGAGGGTATAAATAGTCGCTGCTTTTGCTGATTATAAGCATGTACCGCGAACATTTATACTCACGGATTTAATATGCATGGCATGCTGCATAAAGACTGCTATTCCGCAAAAATTAAATTGTGTGTGTGTGCACAGGTTCTTTGACATTCCAATGGAGATCCTGCCAGAGATACGCAGCTCAGCAGAGGTGTATGGTGCTATAGTAAGTTACTCCGTGTGTTGACATAGTCTCCGCTATTGACCACACCCCCTTGCAGGCTGATGGTCCACTCAGTGGTGTCCCAATATGTGGAGTGAGTCTATTCGCAAAGGCTATTTATTGCCTTGCGTTTTTTTCCAAATTTCACCCGTTTTGGTAGCTATCTTTGAGAGCCTGTAGTTTGTGTTCAATTTCAAAACTAATTGATGCATTCTGTACCCCTGCCCACACACCCACACCCACACACACACACACCCACACACAGTGTTTAGGGGACCAGCAATCAGCACTAGTAGGTCAACAATGTTTTGCCCCGGGACAAGCTAAGAACACGTATGGTACTGGATGCTTCCTACTCTACAACACAGGGAAGGTAAGTCAGTGACAGTCTTATTATTGTTGACTTGATAGCATCTATACCGTACTAGCAACTAGTCATGTCAGGCCATGGTCTCCTGAGCACGGTCGCCTATCAGCTTGGTCCCACTGCCCCTCCAATATACGCTCTGGAGGGAGCTGTATCTAACGCTGGGCAGGCACTGAAGTGGCTTGTTGAGAAAATGGAGTTAGTCAGAGAAATCAGTGAGATTGGTAAGCACGTATCATGCTTTGCATTGACGTTCCTATAGCAATGCCCTAATATAGAGTGCTCTGCTAAGAGTGTTGACTCGCCTGGTGATGTGTACTTTGTACCCGCGTTCTCGGGACTATACGCTCCGTACTGGCAACCAGACGCCAGAGGGTGAGTGTGTGTGGTCATGTGATATTATTATAAATATACCCTATGGAGCGGATTATTTTCGTATGTGGAAATGTTCGTATTTTTCGTATTGTAGAGCATCATACGATTGTACTGCTAGGTTCTACATCACTATCCTCAGCTGTAGGAATACGAAATATTTAGCTTGGTAGTTTGTACATAACTAAAAGGTTTAATCCCAATCACAGAAACTGGGCGACGCCCCAACTTGACTATGTAGTTGAAGGAGTATGTTGGTATTTAAAATTTAGGGAAATTACTAATCAATTTGTAAAGAAAGGAAGAAAAGTCCCCCAAGAGGGGATCGAACCCACGCCTTATCTATTATGTAATCTACTAAGCCACCACCCTAACCACTAGGTCACACCTATTCTGTTCCTAGTCATCACATACATACACATACACATACGCGTTGAAAAATTTTTATTAAATTTTAATTAATTTAATTTTAAATTTTTTTTATTAAATTTTATAAAATAAAGATTTTTCTTTTTTTTTTCCTAACTTTTGAGAGTAATTTTACTAATTTTTCATCTGTATCTGACTCCAAACTCTTAAACCTTAGGGCACGTATGTACCCTAAGGACTGCAGACTTACATTCTCTGTTGCAAGTGCACTGCAATCCACTGTACGAAAACGAAAAATTCCCCATAAATTAATCACTGCAGTGTTATGATTGGTCTCACTAACTACACTACTAAAGCTCATCTGTGTAGAGCTGCATTAGAAGCTGTCGCCTTTCAGTCCAGAGAGGTAAGACCTCACACCGCTCCCTCACCCTCCACACCCTCACACCGCCCCCTCACACTCCACACCCTCACAGGTGCTAGACGCCATGAATCAGGACAGTGGGACTCCGCTCAGTATGCTACAGGTGGACGGAGGAATGACGGCCAATCAGCTGCTCTTGGAGTTACAAAGTGACATACTCGGCATACCAGTAGGTGGGTGTGGTTTCGTACACATGGATATTGTTTGACCTTTGACCCCTACAGTGAAACCTGACTTTGCTGAGATGACTGCATTGGGTGTTGCCATAGCAGCAGGATTAGCATGTGGTGTGTGGCAAGACTTGTCAAGACTACCCAAATCATCTGGTATCACCTTTGAACCCAAGAACACTCCACAAGGTAATTCCCCCACCCACTCATGTACACCACCTCCCACCCACTTGTATACACTACCCCTCACAGAGCGTGAGCGCCGCTACAAGGGATGGAAGGAAGCGGTCCAACGAAGCAGACACTGGGAGGAGGGGCACAGAAAGTCCGCCCACTACACTAGCACACTGTGACTGTGTGTGTTGTGTGGTGTGGGTGTGTGTGATGGATTGACTATAGCTATAGTTATTTATTTGTCATTTCTGTAATATTTTTGAAAATAATGGCAAAGGTCACAAACAGTTTGTTCTAAAGACGACCATTACCCTAAAAGCAACAATTAAACGAACTGCAGCATGGTCACAGTAAAAAGCAATTTCTAATACGTGGCAAGCTTTGTGGCCAGTGAGTGAGTGTCTTTTGTGAGTAAAGGTTGTTCTCAGGCAGAGGCAGTGTCGTGACGTCAGAGGCTCTAAGGATACATCATGGTAAGTGGAGGGGGGAGGTCAGATCTATGTGGGGGATCACCTCTGTGTGATCATGCACCATCACTGAAACATGTAGCCCACTAGTTAACATAAAACATACACACATCATATGTACACACATCATTACACCATCACTCAGTCCTGTGTGTGTGTGTGTGTGTGTGTGTAGGTGCTACTGGCAGCAGCAGTGTGTACCAAGCAAGGCAAAGGTGAGAGTACACATACACAGGAAGTGCCACACCCCCTTCATAAGCCCCACCCCCCTCCAGCGCTTGTGTCCCGGCAGTTTGTGGAGATGTCACGAGCTCGAGTGGAGGGATTGCTGGCAGCCTTCCCTAAGCTAATGACTGGCGGCAAACAACACACCTTCGTGGAGACAGAGAGTGTTCGCTATGTGTATCAACCACTGGAGAGATTGTACATGCTTCTCATCACTACCAAGTCTAGTAACATCCTCGAGGATCTGGAGACACTCCGCCTCTTCTCAAGAGTGGTGCGTTTAGTGCCTCCATTAGCTTACTCTGCTCATTGTGAGGAGCATAATAGCCGTTAAATTTGACTGGCCCAGAATAGATTTCCAACCATGCCATTCAAACAGCTACATTTTTTGCTATGGAGATTGACATACTAGAGTTGGCTCTGTAACTAGAGTTCTGGTGGTCTAAATTCAATGATTTCTGATTTTCTGAAAGCTTAGATATACTCAAATCCCAAATTTGAAACAATCCATAATTTCCAATTTTCAGAAAAATACATCAAAAACAGGCCCAAAATAGACTTTTGATTTTAACACATATTTTGAAAGGTCTCTTTTTAAGCTCAGAAAATCAACGTTATTGGACCAACGGAACTAAAGTTATGCCATTCTATATAACCTAAGCAACCCCCCTTGCCTTATCCCTCCTAGATCCCAGAGTATTGCTCTTCTCTGGACGAAGGTGATGTACAGGAACATGTGTTTGAGCTCATATTTGCCTTTGACGAGATCGTTGCCCTTGGTTACCGTGAAAGTGTGAACCTAGCACAAATCCGCACCTTCACGGAGATGGACTCTCACGAAGAGAAAGTGTTTGAAGCCATGAGAAGAGTGAGTGACACCACCATCAGTATACTCATCAGTATAGCTATTAGTGTTGTCAGAGCTTACTTTGAAGGTCCATAACTTGTGTTGGGAACGTCTAATTTCAAAACTAATAGTAGCTTTTGATAGTGCTACAATAAATATGGTAATTTAAAATTATAGTATTAAATTATCGCATGTATAGACCAATAAAAAGAATAGCTGGGCAATAATTTTAAGTTGCTATTTGCACACAATGAACCGCTATTCTACTTATCCCTCCTACAGTCTCAAGAGAAGGAAGCAAAGGACGAGATGAAGCGACGTGCTAAAGAGCTAGAGATGACTCGGAGGGAGGAGCGTAAGACTGGACGCAAGGCGTACACTGGTGGCTTTGGTGGAGGGGGCGGAGGGGGTGGCAGTAGTTATGGTGGAGGGGGCAGCAGTGGTTATGGTGGAGGGTCAGGAAGAAGCTCGGCAGCCGATAATCCATCTCACGAGACAAAGTCATACAACGCTGCTCCAAGGTAAGTCACATGACTATCATGTGGCATTGTTAATATCCGCCCACTCACAGTCGTGGGCGTAAGGCTGGAGGGGGTATGGTACTCGGCAAGAAGAAGAAAAATATTGACAATTTCGTGGGCCTGATTGAGGCAGAAGGTGGAGGTAAGGTTGTTTGGTGTTTATGTGTGTGATGATCTTTACCTAATGCCTATTTCCTTACAGTGGTGACCAGTGTTAATGCTCCTAGGCAACCATCATCAGCTGTAGCTGCTACCACACAAGCACAAGCCCTTCAAGAGAGGTATGTACTTAATGACCCCTCACATGACCTTTCACATGACCTTTAACCCCTCCCAGTGTCCACCTCAAGATCTCAGAGAAGCTTAGTCTAGTGGCAGGCCGTGATGGTGGTCTACAGAGCATGGAGGTGTTGGGGATCATCACACTGCGTATCTCAGACCCTGCTGTTGCTAAGCTACGCGTCAACCTCATCAGGGACGAGCAGAGGGCAGTCCAGTTTCAAGTGAGTGGGTGTGTGTCTACAGTTATATACCGTATATTCATTAGTGCACATTTTTGGATGAACTCCCTAATTAAATATATCATATTCTAAATAGTTGTACTGCTCAGAATAGTGACGCCGTTTTAATTTTCGGATAGTGCAAAAATGTCCACCATAGGAAATAACCCTACCCGCTATACGGTGGAGTGTTAATAGATTTTATAGCAGGTAAATTTGGCGAAGGAAGCAATATAATTATATGGGCTTTAACTTGATGATCATGCTGTATGTCCTGCATGCTATAATATTGGCGATTTTTTCATTTTAGCAGCCCTCAACTTTATTTGCCAAACATACAGGCTATGATTATTGTATCCCATGAGCTGGCTAGGTGTCCTTATAAGCTCCCTGGCCCTTGGCTGTGATAGCAGATCCATTAGCACAGGCTTGCCAATTAATAGCGGTTGTTTAGTCTGAGGTGTGAGCCAGGCATGGGGTGGAGTCTGCCTAACCATAACAGCAACCACACACACTGGTGGAGCCATGTGTACATAACAACCAACACACTGATGGAGCCGTGTGTACATAACAACCAACACTGGAGCCATGTTAGTGGGTCTAATGATATAATCACCTGTTCTAGTGTTGTAATGTCTAGCCTGGGGCTTAGCCTGATACAGTGTACCATATATAGACCAGGTCTTTCAGTGTAGCCACTCGGGCGAAGGAATATCACGCAATAGCTGTAATAATAATTTATTGCTATTACTTCCTTGCAAAGTGCTGTTGCAAGCAGATCTGGTTGCAAAGTTGCAAGTTATTCTTATTTAAAAGTAATAATTTAAAGTAATTTCTCCCTCACACACCTCACACACGCCCACGCAGACTCACCCAAATGTGGACAAGACGCTGTTCAACGATAAGAGTGTTCTGGGTCTGAAACAACCCGGGAAGCCGTTTCCTAGCAACCAGGACGTGGGCGTACTCAAGTGGAGACTAGCCACTACAGAAGTTGACCTAATGCCGCTGACCAGTGAGTTACCAAGACTACTATAGCTTTGGTGGTGGTCTAGAAAACAGCTGTGTTCCACTACACACAGTTGCCTCTCATTACCCTGACATCAAAGACTCACATGACACTAGTATTGCCCCACTCTGTGGCTAATATAACCCCCTCAAAGTGAACTGCTTGTTGAAGTGGCCAGTGTAATAGTGTTCCTGTGGCCACATGACAACACACCTGCCTATAGGAAATCTTCAAAGTCCCCTCTCTCTTAAACAGCTGGCATTAGAATGCAATACTAGCTAGTTCTGGTAATTTGTCAGTTGTAATTATTGGGTATGCCCTGTTCATTCCTCACCTGCTTACTTACCTCACTCAGTTAATTGCTGGCCATCAGAGAATGGAGGGAAGTGTGATGTCAACATCGAATATGAGCTGATGCAGGACTATCTTGAGCTGCAGGACACCGTCGTCACTATCCCAATACCGTAAGTGCATGGCATATGACACTAATGACATAAGTCTATTGTGTGCGTGCGTGTTCCCTCCCTCTAACTAACCATTGTTTTGTTAGCCCTGGCCAGTGCTGACACTTACACCGGCAGTCTTTCCATTGTCTAGTCCCCAGACATCCTTCGCTTATAGGGACAGAGTGTAATGGACTCCGACTCTCTGCCAACTAGCCTACAAATTACATCGTGTAGCATTTAATACGTTTAAATCAATAGCGTTGGTGATGATACATGTGCGTATTAGCCTCATTGTTAGATGCATCGTTCAGTTGTTGTTTATTGTTTAGATTAGTCTTTGTTCAGTAATTACTCCATATTAGCATGTTAGCCTTAGGGCCTTAGTAACAGCTTTACCTCTTCTTTTGGTGGGTACAGAATGCTTCAGATTCCTGCTCTACCTATTGTAAGCATGCTTGAGTCTCGGTAAGGCTTGGGTAAAGATAATCTTATTATCTGATTGTTTAATTAGACAATTTCACTGTCAATATTTACCATCACCAATAATGGTAATAAATTACATAATGTGTTTACATTGCTAGGGACTGTGACGTACACATGTATAGCCGTGCATGGTCATGTTGTTGTTCTGATAATAGCACGGTATGGTATTTAGTGTCGTCCTTCAAACGTTGTGTGCTATGTGGCTACATGTACGCTAGTCCCCAAGGGGTTATCTGATGTCAACGTGTGGCCTTTGTTGCAGTACAGTCCCACACTCCCCAGGCCTGCCCCCCAGCGATCAGGTTAAGCTACGCTAATTGGGCAATTAGGCCCACGTACAGTGCAGGACCTAGCTCATGTCTTTGATCTCGCATACCATGTGATAATAGTGCATCGCCTTCAGTTGTGAAATTGGATCTTGATCGCTAAACTATGCTCATGGTTGGTCATTGCCACCTGCGTTTGAAGTGTGTCCTTGATATGATAAGGCTCCTCTTTGCTGGAATGTCAATGAGCATTCCATGGAGTTATTCAAACAAAAAGCAGAAATGCTACTCTAATTGACGTACCTCAAGTGTGTAGACTAGTGTACAGAGCCTATAGTGTGGTCCCACTGTGTACACTGTAGCTAGTGTACAGAGCCTATAGTGTGGTCCCACTGTGTACACTGTAGCTAGTGTACAGAGCCTATAGTGTGGTCCCACTGTGTACACTGTAGCTAGTGTACAGAGCCTATAGTGTGGTCCCACTGTGTGCACTGTAGCTAGTGTACAGAGCCTATAGTGTGGTCCCCACTGTGTGCACTGTAGCTAGTGTACAGAGCCTATAGTGTGGTCCCACTATGTGCACTGTAGCTAGTGTACAGAGCCTATAGTGTGGTCCCACTGTGTACACTGTAGCTAGTGGTTGACTTATGTTTTCTCTAATAAGTTTGCATTTCAAGTGATGAGAAAGGTTGTATTTATTTTAGCAATGGTTGTCTAAGTAACCCTAATTTGCTGCCAATGCTGTAAACAATAAAATTGTCTCTGGGTGGGGATAATAAATGTGATGACTAGATAGCTTTGGGGCAGAATAGGTGTGGCCTAGTGGTAAAGTGGTGGCTGGTAGATCAGATGATAGATAAGGCGTGGGTTCAATTCCCTCCTAGGGGACTTTTCTGTACAAATCAATAATTCATTTTCTGAATACATCGTGTAAGTAAGTACATGAGAAGAAGTGTTATAAGTGCATTAATAACTGATTGCCCCTGTAGGTCTGGTGTGGGTGCTCCAGTGGTGGGAGAGGTCGACGGAGAGTACAACTATGACCCTAGGAAACACGTGCTGGAGTGGAGGGTGTCGGTCATTGATGCTAGCAATAAGACAGGGTCCATGGAGTTCAGTGTACCTGGGTTGCCTAGTGACTTCTTCCCCATCAAGGTCTACTTCATATCCACCAAGTCCTACTGTCATGTGGAGGTAAGAGTAGCAGCTGTGTGTTGTGCATCAGTGTGGTAGGGGACTAATTTGTGTGCAGTAGAGTAGCTGCTGTGTGTGCCAGTGTGATAGGGGACTAATTTGTGTGCGGTAGAGTAGCTGCTGTGTGTGCCAGTGTGGTAGGGGACTAATTTGTGTGCGGTAGAGTAGCTGCTGTGTGTGCCAGTGTGGTAGGGGACTGTAGAGTTAACTGTGTGTGTGTCAGTGTGGTAGGGGACTATGTTGTGTGTGTGTGTGTCAGTGTGGTAGGGGACTAGTCATGTTATGTGTGTGGTGTCCCAGGAAATACCAATCAGTCCTCAGTGGTTGAATTAGGATTAACTGGATTATACGAGAGTGCAAACATGTACAATGGCATGTTGTGTAATTATGATAATGTGGTGGTTGATATTCCATTATCCCACATGTTGTGTTGTGTGTTTTTGTGGTGCCATTAATGATTGTTTAATATTCCATTCCAGTAGTTTATCCAATTAAGCTGGTAATATTGACAGTTATATGACCACAATATTAGCACTAGTGTGTGCCTACCACCTACTGCTTGACCACACACAGCCCTCAATATTGTACCCAAGCTTGTTTGCTGCAAACACACCTTCCCCCATCGTGGCTCCACTCATATTTGTGTACAACTACTGCCTGTGTTATACTCCGATGGTTTAGTGTCTTTGATACATTTGCTACAGTGTGCTTTGCAGCTCACAGGACAAATAGTAAATTGCTTTAGAGAAGTGTTAACAGTTTATATAAGAACCTTTGATAAAGAGTGGTGCCATTGTTGACTTGTGTAAACTAGCTGTTCGCTTATCTCAAGTAGTTTGGGCATTTTACTATTTGCCCCAAACTTTCGTGAGCTGCTATTCAAAAACAGTTTATGGTTTGTCATGTGCTGCTCCATTGACCTTTGTCCCCTCGTGTAGTATAGCCTCTAGACATTGCTTTGTTTCTTGCATGTTAGACAATCTTCGCCTGCTTTGATGTGAGGTAATGTAGCGTGTAATGATACATGATTGCTCCTAATCAACTAACTGTTTGATATTAGGCACACCTTAGGAAACGCTGCATTGGATAATTAGGTACCTAGTGGCTATTAAGCAAAACCTGTTCCGGCATTTTTCCCATGGCTCCAGTGAGTGGGGCACTCTACCCGAGTTCTCTCCTCTGCATTTCAATCCTTCTTCTTCTGCCATTGTATCTCCTCTTGGGAGTAACTCTAGCCTCCACTTGAGAAGCTTCATGTTTCCTGGCCCTGGGCAGTGGCCAGTGGGTGCATGATAGTGGCGGTGGGCTTCAACCACTGATGCTCTGATAGGGTCCCTGTGTACACCATCCTCTTCTGTTGGTGTTTGGAAGTGGTTCCAGTGGTCATGGTTTGGAGAGTAGCTAATTGTTGTCTTTATTCTGTACCCCCTCCCCCTGCCTTCTATAATTACACTGTCTACCGTATAGCTCGAAATGTTCGCTGTTTTTGTGGGTTAGCAATCCTCCACAAAAATTAGGTCCACGAAATGCTTAGCTAACGGAATACCAACAACAATTCTTTTTAGAAGCCATTCCGTGAAATTGAAGTGCCTTGATAATTATATGGTAGTTAGTGTCTTTATAACTGTACACTCTCCCTTGTCTTGTAAGCACTGGCACACTTTAACAGCACATTATCCAGTCCCTACCCCAGTCCACTGCCCCACAAAGAATGCCACTAGCTGCACATCAAAGCGTAGTTATGTCTAACAGTTGAGTATGTCTAATACAAGACTCACTTTAGCCAGTTAATGAGTTGTGAAATTCAAGCTCATTTTAGAGAGGTCTCAGTTTTCACAAAGCCCTTGTCCCACCATGCCATCGTCATACCATCGTCATACCATCTGTGTGAATGTGCTAGTTCTGTTGTTTGTACATGTGTTACTAACACATACACTGCATAACTCGGTACATTTCTGTATTACCAGTTCTCTTCCCAACTTGAAGAGCTCTACTTCATTCCGTGCATTGCTGTCTTAGTGTTGTGTGTGTGCTTTACCACCCCCTCTCTCTGCTGTAGGTGGGCGGAGTTACAGACACGGAAGGGGGCGGGGCAGTCAAGTACTCCTCGGATGTTCTGTTCTCAGCGGACAAGTTTGAGATAGTCTAATAAGACACAATAACTAGACTAGGCGTAATCAATTTGGTTTTGTAATTAACTTGGCCCAAACGCATGTGCCAGTTTGAGACTGTACTACTGTACATGTGTTACCGTTCTCTATTCATTCTGTCCAGTTATTTATGTCGATAATTATTTTATCAAATTTGAGTTGTTCTTGGGTCAATTATAGAGTGATGGATGTTGACCCAGTGTTGGCAGAGAGTGACCATTGTGGTCTGTAACCACAGCTCCTTGGCAGCACTTAACCTCTGCCACACAACCACTTATAACCACCATACACACACACACCTATTGTGGTGGCTGCGTGCCCTAAGGGGAGACTATAATATAGAGTGTTATGGATGGATAGCTCAACGCAGTGTGTGGTAGCCAACTAATGCATGAGAAGTTACATACTATTTTGCCTAAAATTCTTGAGATCGTATAATCAATTATCTTCACGATGTGCTTTGATTTGACCCTACACATGTCTTGTAATTCCAGGCATTGTCGAAATGTTCATCTTCCTTTGTAATGGAGTAAGTATGTGATAATTACCTGATTAAATTAGGTGTTATGGACTTAAAACATTTTGTAATGATTAGCTTAATTGATGTATGTAATGACTATATTACCCTCCTGTCTTGTATCAACAGGAACTCTTACCCCACTAATCATATTATTCCTCCACACCCCAGACACTGCATGAAAGCTAGTGCAGGGTTGATACTCAGTGGCTATTAAAACTGGGCCTTGTCCATAACAAAAATGCTATCAACGAACCATTAGCCCACACAATTCGATCATGCAATTGATAATAATAATTTATTGTTTGGATTAGAATAATTGTATCACAGCACAGTACATGCAATGAAAGGCACAATTAAGAAATTGCCTGCTAACCCCGTTATAGCTGCATGGTGAAGAGATAATAATAGTATAATGGTGACAGTTGCAGATCAACTGCAAGTGATGATTACTATAGAGAGAGAGGTGAACACACATGAGCTACAGAGCTACACAGACACAGACACACGTACAGGATATACTATAAAGAAGAGTCTAGTTCAGATTGTTCAGTGAGGTCGCTGGTAGAGCCACGGCTGGAGCAATCATCCAGCTCAGAATCACTTTCACAATCACTTCGCTCACATTTCATTTTCTTCCCAGAAGGAGGACCCATCGTCATTGCATCTTCTGGTTCTGTTTCCAATGCTTGCTGTTTTTTGCACTTCATTCGTCTATTTTGAAACCACGTCTTAACTTGTGTTTCACTCAGTTCCAGTCGACTAGCCAGTTCCATACGATCCGGGACACTTAGATATTTCTTATCGGCAAATTTCGACTCCAAACCGTCGAGTTGTTTCTCTGTGAAGACAGTTCTTAATTTTCTCTTTCTTCGTCTGTGGCTCAATAAATGAGGTCCATCAAGATGCTCTGTAGAGAAGCAGTGTCAATAATGTAATGTGCATATATACTGCATGTATAGTGTCTACAAATAATTTTTATATACTAGCGGGTTATTTTCGTCTGGTGTATTTCCAAAAAATAAACTGCTAATTAAGTCACCATTCTGAGCTGTATACAATTGAATTGTTTGCCTTAACGAAAAATTACCCGCTATACGATATGATAATTTGTATGCATGAATGAAATTGTGTTAGTAACTCACCAGCATTTCGCACAATCTCGCTGATGACAGCCACTGGAGCTGTTAGTCTGCCGTGCAAGCCTCTATGCAGGAGGTCATTGTCGAGAGATTGGAAAGGATAGTGTCCAGTCGGCTGCAGTTGAGAGGGAGGTGGGTAGAGATAGAAGAACTGATTAACTGGTTTAGACGATAGAGGAGTCACTGGAGATGAGGAGGGACTCTTCTTATCACTCAGAATACTGGCTATGGAGAAGGAACATTTCTCTTCTGTTTTCCTTTGCTTGGGACTGGCAATGGTTGATGGTTGAGGTGCCTGCACTGTGACTCCAATGTGAGGGCTCAGTATGAACTGTTGTGTTGCTGTAGGGAAGCTGCAGGCTGCAGGTCTCTGCATGAAGGGAGGGTAGGTGAGCATCATACTGCACTGCACTGTACTGAGAGAGGCTGGTCTGGTTTGCTTGCTTGGAATACTGGGCCCAGTCGGTGGGTTGCTCTGCACTTATAGAACTGGAGACTGAAGCTGCACAAATGAGTTTGCACAGTCTATTGTCTGTATTTAGCCACAGTGGCCTAATGTGCAATTATGTGGGCAGTAATTATAAGTACTGTGTATTACAAAATTAAAAGGCTGTCAGACAGACATGCTGTAATGGCAACACAGCTACTAGCTCAAGAATGTACTTCTAATTCAATTACCATGCAGTAAATACACAATGAATATTGTTCTAAAAACATGAATGCAATTGACTTCCAATAATAGACAATTTCAACACATTCCTTGCACATTTGCAAAGGTTGGAGCACAATAGACTGTTCATGATTGCAGGCTGTTATGCAGTGGGATGCAAGCACATGTGGTAGACACTGGGAGGGTTGTAGCCACTTTGCTCTTCCTACACAGAGGGGCTAATTATAATGTCCCTCCTTGTAGACTCATAATGGCCCCATTACCTCGTTTATAGGCCCGAACAAGTGTGCAAGCTGACTACACAGACCACCTACTCAGACACCAACACTGGAAAACCTGTTCACAACACGATCTGAAAGCATCTCACAGCAAGCACCACTATTGAAGATACAGTGAAAACTCATCACAGCTTTTATGGTATAATAGCTGTTTTTGTGGACACATTATATTATACTCTATAGAAAGTCCAGTTCTTCAAACAATAAGCCTATCCAAACAACAAAAATTAATGATTATTATGCCTGGAGGCCATTGTTATCATAGCATTGTAGACTATGTACACACAGGTTACTCTACCCTAACAGTGTCCCCATGCCAACAGTAGCATGCTTCATGCATACACAACCACTAACTAGGTGACAGCCAAAGAACCATTCAAACACTAGCCACAACACATGTACACAGGTATAGCTGAGAGAGGGCCTTCCTAACTACAGTGTTTATACTAGAGTTGAGAGTCCATTGCAGCCAGGCGACCATCAACGATCCTGCAATGAATATAATAATAATTACTGAGCCAGCACAAACTAATGAATAACTTCAGGCATTCCTTTCAAGCATTCCTCAGCTGGGGCACTGGAGGTAATGACACATACCTAATGTGTTCTTCAAAGGCTTGAGCTCTCTTGATAAGGGTTTTTAGCAGATCATCATCCATGTGGTGGTCCCATGGGAGGGAGGGAACCTCTTCACAGGGACTCTTTGATCTAGTCTCAACTGTCAGAGCACAGACAATATGAGGGAGGAGGCATATAAAAGGCACAAAGACTACTGGCTCCATTAGACTACATTCATTACTTACTAGGAAAGAATTGAATATCTATATACTGCATACCTGATGTGAGGGGGGTAGTTTGCGGTGTGGGGGTGTGAAGAGTGTGGGGGGTAGCTGGTGGTGTGGGGGTGTGAGGAGTGAGGATGTGAGGAGTGTCACCAAACAGACGCTGTACAATCACCTAGGGAACGACAGACTGACTACAAGCATTGAGCGTACACTGACCTACCTCATGAACTACTGCAGTGCTAGTGATGGGTCCTTGGGAAGAGGCGGGCTCTAGCTCTGTAGTGAAGTCCAGGGAAAAGTCTGACAAACTAGGATCATCATTGTGAGGTTGTGAGGGTGGTGGGCGGTCCTCCCTGTGAGGCTGTGTGGGTGGTGGGCGGTCTTCCCTGTGATGCTGTGAGGGTGGTGAGCGTTCCTCCCTATGAAGCTGTGTGGGTGAGTGTTCCTCCCTGTGAGGCTGTGTGGGCGGTGGGTATTCCTCCCTGTGAGGCTGTGTGGGTAGTGGGCAGTCCTCGTTGTGATGATGTGAGGGTGGTGGGCGGTCTTCCCTGTGAGGCTGTGAGGGTGTGTACTGATGATTGTGTGTACATGAACATTCCACTGGAATATTAGAAGATTGTGTTTCCACTCTTCTAGACTTGGTATCCGGACAGTTCAACAGTCGATTGTTCCATTCTCCTCCGTTATTGGCCGCCTCTTTCCGAGCCACTTCTAATCGTCTTTGCAACCTCCACTGATACAGAATGTCATCCCCACTATCCACAGTTGGCACACCTCCCGCCCACACCACAGGACCACCTACACACACACACACAACAGTGTCCCTATGTAACTCGGAGTATATGTACACACTTACCTATGGTGAGAGCCTCGTTGTTGCCATGGTGACTATTAAGGTATTTGACGGCAGCTACAGAGCTGATCAATGAGGAGCTCTTGTCAATGACCTCTTGTGACCTTGTGTCCAAACTATCATCAGCCGAGGGTACGACTAGACTAGACACTTGTATGCTTGTGGAGCAGGTCTGTGTGTGTGTGTGTGTGGGGGGGGTGTGTGTGTGTGTGTGGGTGTGTGTGGAATAATATCGAATCAGTTAGTTTTGAAAATCGAATCTCTTAGTCTATTTTTGGCCTGTATAATTTTACATATGGCCAGTTCGAATTGAGCATACCATCTGAACGAGCTCCTTCTAAGCTTTCAGAAAAACATAGATTTGGACCACCAGAAATCTAGTTATACTCTCAAAATGAAGGGGACCTATGTTAAAATAATAATCTTTGAACGACCTTAACTTCAGTTCCGTTGGTCGAAAAACGTTAATTTTATGATTGTCTGAAAGCTTGGAGAGAGGCCTTTTAGGTAATGCATTAAAATCTAAAATTTCATCGTGGCCCTAATTTGTCATTTTTCGGCCTTGGACCATGGGCTGTGTTTATCCATGGTATCACCAAATTGGCAAATAATTTTATCTCAAGTTTGATGACACCATTTGAAAGGTCTCTTTCTAAGCTTTCGGAAAATCACAAAATTGGTGAATTTGGACCATCAGAACTCCAGATAGTTACAGGCTAACTTTAGTACTTCTCAAACAAAATAATTTTCTGATGCCTATCGGCGTGTTTTGTTTCGCTCAAACGACATAAGTCTTTGCATTGCAATAATCCAATGAACAGTCCAAGTTGAACAATCTGAACAAATTTCCAGGTTCTCAAAAACAGCCGTCAAAACGGCTGAAATAAAAAAAAATCGCGCAAGGCTATATTTTTGCTTTTATAGTACCTTCCTAGTGTTGTCCGGGGTAGAGTGGTCTTGTGGGGTCCTGGGAGGTGTCACATGACGTCCAGGGGGTGTCACATGATCATGGTCTAGCCTCCACCAGAACGAGTAGTTTGGTTTCTCTCTGGTGGTCCTGTCCGTGGGTGGAGCTCGTCTAAACCTCTCCACATAGCTACAGCGGGAAATATCATAATTTTTCAAAATCGTAACAATTCAGATTTTAGTTGTAAACACACACCATTGGAAATGTAGCGAAAGTAAAACTGCCAAAAAATTTATTCTAGGTTCTACATGACTATCCTGAGCTGTACGAATATTTAGAAACGAAATATCGAATACCCGCTATTCGGTATAAATATAATAATGGTCTCCAAAAGCTACTGAATGCAATTTGTAAAAATTAATGGAGTGTATACTATTTATTTTTATTTTTCAAAAGCCAGCTTACTTTGCTATTTATTCAAAAGCCAGCTTACTTTGCTAGAGTTTCTGCAGGTGGGCCCCCTGCATTGGACCCCCTACAGCTCTCACTGGCCACGCCCCCTGCAGAGCTGACCTCTATGACCTCCGAGTTACTTGGCCAACTTTCGTTGAATTTTGACGACCCACTATTGCTCAGAACAGACTCTGTCGTTGCTATGGATACCACTGGAGTTATAAGGTCCCAGTGCGTCTTAAGGTGTGTGGTCTTGTGAGGATGTGTGGGCGTGTGAGGGTGTGTGGGCATGGTCTCCACTGTCCGTAGTGGGGTGGTGGGGCAGTAGTAGGACTTGCGTACAGGAGAAGAGGGGAACAGGGAACTAGGTGGGGGGTCAATACAGGGGTTCAATACAGGGTGGGGGGTCAATACAACACCTCCCTCAATACGTACACAATCATTCCATGCCATACCTACCCATTGTCTTTAGAGAAGACTGCATCCATTGCGGATAATTAACTGTGTGTGGAGCAGCTAGCTGGTAATGAGAGTTACCTCGCGATGCTTATCAGCAGCTGCTAACCACACTGACACTGCATGACCTCCCTGACCTCCCTATGGGACTTGCAGGCAATGGCTGACTTCAAGATGGACAACACAGCTGGCATCTACATGGACTACTACACCTGCCCAGAACTCCAAGGATTCACTGGAGTCATCAAGAGCCAGTAAAACATCACACACACACTCCACACACACGTATACACACCCACCCCCACATCACACACTCACACACCCCCCCCCACACACACACACACACACACACACTACATAATCTGTTCCTCTTTCGTTTAGTTCTGAGGACTTTATAGTGACAGAAGTGGATGGATCTGGGCAGTTGGTGTGTCTCACTTCATGTCAGATACCCCCTCCTCCTGTAGTGGGTGTGGCCAAGGAGCTCAAGTCACGCCCCCTTCTCTCGTCTGTACCCCCATTGGAGGAACTCGTGAGCGAGGAAACGGTGAAACTGTTGCAGAGTCTAGCGGAGAAAACGAGGACTCTGGGACAGCCTGTCATTGATCCAGTCAAACTAGGTACAGTATAGCGGGTTATTGTCGTATATGGTGGATATTTTCATATTTTGAGCATCATCTGAATATTAAAACTGCGAAGGAATTATTAATGTGTGTAATAGGTTCTACGTCACTATCCTGAGCTAAAATAGAATACGAACTTGGTGTAATAGTTCATACGAAAATTTCCTGCTATACGGTATGGCAATTTGTCTGCTTGGTTACGGCACGCTACTGTAGGTTGTTATGAGGAGAAAGAGGTCAGAGGTCATCTGCACATAGCCGTGAGGTCAAAATTCCCCGTCCTAAAGACCACCACTGAGAAAGACGCCCAAGTATATAGCCTTTGTGTTTTCTTTGAAATTATAGCCTGTTTTAGAGGTAACTTTGATTGCCCATAACTTGAGTAAGGATTGTCCAAATTCACATTTAAAATTTGCATTTTGTACATGTAGCTCTATGCTAGCTCTATGAAATGGTGTGTTTCATTCAACGATTACTTTCCTGCCCAAATCTTCCAATTTTTGAGGAAAAACCGTGGGCTATATATAGCCTTTGTGTTTTCTCTGAAATTAGCCTGTTTTAATAGCTATCTTTGACTGGCCATAACTCTAGTTGGGATTGTCCAAATTCACAACTAAAATGTGCATTTAGTAGCTCTTTGATAGAGCTACAAGATGGTGTGTGTAGATCAATGACTGTCACATTCTTTACCCATCCACTCAGAGGCTAAGCAATATTGTACACATGTGTAGGGTGGTGTCTGTGTGTGTGCTCTGGGTGACCCCAAATACCCCCGGCTAACAGAGGTCATGACCCCTGAGGACTCTGAGGGACTTTTGACCTTTGTCAACACGTCCCCCAAGGACGAAACCCACACGCTAACAGGCGACTACACCAGAGATCAGAGAACAAAGGTCAGTAGGTCCATACGCACTTTGACCCCAATCCCGCCCCATCTTAGTCCATACAAACTTTGACCCCAGTCTCGCCCCCTCCTCAGATTCACCTTCGGCTACACGAGACATTTGGAGCGCTACTCTCCACACACACTCTCACAGAGCAAGAGAGGAAACGCAAGCTCAGCAGAAATCAGACCACACCCCCTCCCGGCTCACATATCTCCGTCCGATTCCGTGTCAAGAAACGAGCAACTGAAGGAAGCTTTGTCACCAAGTTTGTGCTCAGGAAGAGAAACATTGTAAGTGAGTGTATGCACACAAGTAAATAACAAATGCTCCAAACGCTCCTTAGCTGTATTGATTATGGCAAGTCAAACATAGCTTCAGAAATGCCTCATTTTTAAGAAAGAAACACTCTATTGTCTATTGACCCCCCCCCAGGAGACTCTGGCAGCCATTGAGCTACTCTCTGGAGTATTGGATTGTCAACCATCACAGTTCTCCTGTGCTGGTATTAAGGACAAGAAGGCAGTCACCACACAACACATGAGTGTCACTGATGTATCAGCTGATAGGTGGGCTGCTCTGTTGCCATAGCAATGAGCTGTACGGACATACATAGGAGATGGTGTCTATAAAAAATTAATTATCATATAATGGGTTAGTTTTGGAAATTTTCGTATTCAGTATTAAAACTGGGAAATGATTATGTACAATAGGTCACTTCTGAGCTGTACGAATATTTAAATATTTAAATGGATAGTTCATCCGAAAATTTATACGAACGAAAATGACTTGCTATGCGATCATTATATTATAGTAACCTTCTCTTGTAGATTATCTGCCGCTAACGATCATCCTGACGTGGCTGGTTTCCTAGAGACGGGTGACTACGCATACTGCCACGCCTCCATTCAAACGGGAGATCATAGCGGCAATCACTTCACTATTGTCGTACGAGATGTAACCGTGGACGACGAGGTGGTTGCCATGGCAGTGAGGGGTGTGGGCGAGAGAGGATTTGTGAACTACTTTGGCCCTCAACGTTTTGGAGGAGGTACCTCGAGCGCACGTGTAGCCCTTGCCATGCTGAGGGGGGAACATGTGAGTGTGTGTGTGTGTGTGTGTGTGGGCGTGTGTATGTGTGTGGGGGGGGTATATTGCTTATTATAGCAGAAAGCTTATAATTATGATAGAATTTGCTTTAATATCATTAAATTAATTACTGTGTTTATTGTACAGAGGAGTGCAGTTGACCTCATCTTGACCTCTACGACCTCTGAGCAGGGAGAGGCGGCCGAGGCTAGAGAGTGAGTTATAATAATACTGCAACCTTTGTCACCTTGTAACTCAACTGTCCGCTATATAGTTACTATGTAACCACTGGCGACGTGGCCGGCACACTCGAGAAAATGCCGTTGTACAAAACGAGGGAAAGATACGTTCTCAAGGCTCTACATCGCCATGGGAACTCGGACTACGGCTGTGTGTGTGCTCTCAACAGTATCCCGTATACCTGGCGTAAGCTCTACCTCCATGGACTGAGTAGTTTATTGTGGAATTATCTGGCTAGTTGGCGACTGACAGAGTACGGGCTACAGCCGGTGGAGGGTGACCTAGTCATGGGACCAACATCAGCTGACAAGTGAGGGCACGCTCTACCCTACGTGTTGCTAGAATATTTTACTGGTGAAAAACAAGCCAAATCAGCAGACATTTCGATTCTTTGTGATTTGTTCTGGCAAGGATCGTGTGTCATTACCAAGTACCAGTTAGTTTAGATTTTGCGATTTTATTCTTGCAAAATTAAAATGACCAATTTACATAATAATGCTTGTGCTCACAAGGTATAAATGCTAGGTCCCCTTCATTTTGTGAGTACTAGAATCAGCTCTGTAACTAGAGTTCTGGTTGTCCAAATTCAATGATTTTATGATTTTCTGAAAGCTTAGAAAGAGACCTTTTAAATAGTGTCTTCAAAATTGAGATAAAAATTTGCAAATTTGGTGATACCATGGTCCAAGGCCGAAAAATGACAAATTAGGGCCCCGACGAAATTTTGGATTTAAACACATCATTTGAAAGGTCTCTTTGTAAGCTTTCAGAAAATCATAACATTTTTGACATTGAATCAACGATACGTTAAGGCTGAAAGATGCTCTATTACAACGTTCAGATGGTATGCTCAAATTCCAAATTTGAAACGGCCATATTTTCGGAAGACCATGGACTTATACTTCTAATAATTGGTTATATACAAGTGTTCTGTGATTGGTTGACATGATGAATCCCCCCCCCCTATACAGGCCGAGTGTGTGTGTACTCTCATTGGATGAAGTGGACCGATACACTATTAGTGACGTCGTGTTACCGTGTGTGGGTACAAGCTCCACCCTCCCCGCTAACAAGGTGGGGGGTCGTC
This sequence comes from Halichondria panicea, assembly GCF_963675165.1. NCBI lineage: Eukaryota > Metazoa > Porifera > Demospongiae > Suberitida > Halichondriidae > Halichondria > Halichondria panicea. The sequence goes on along the minus strand of NC_087377.1, from coordinate 18,057,902 downwards.
TCACAGAGATCATGGCTGCACTGGGGGTCTCACTGGCTTCATTCAGGTACGTACCTACTAGTATAGCTAGCTACATGCATTTTGTAGAGCTTAAATCAGAGATTGCTTTGTTTTGAACAATTACCACTTAATTTGATAGCCCATAACATTAATATTGATGTGTGATCCATTATGATTGTGGGTGTGGATGGTTCTACTCCCTCACTGCACACTGCAGGATGCCACGACTTGGCCTCAACTCCAGTGGAGCATACCGCAAACTAATGGCCTATCCGAAGCAGTTGTCATGGAGACGGTGTGAGCGCCCCCTCCCAGTTCCCGGGCCCACAGCTATTGACTGTGGTACTAGTGAGGGCAAGAGCAGCGGTGGATCAGAGCTAGCTGATGCAGGGAAGAGCAGCGGTGGATCAGAGCTAGCTGATGGAGGCAAGAGCAGCGGTGGATCAGAGCTAGCTGATGGAGGCAAGAGTGTTGAACTGAGCTTCTCTCTAAGCAAGGCTACCTACGCTACTGTACTGCTCAGAGAACTGATGAAAACTAGCACCTAACTCTGTTATTGTAGAATGCCATCAAATTGATCACGACGTATGAAAAATATCGATAGCTTTCATAATGCTGCAGTACTATGATTACGAGGAAATTTATTTAAATCTGTAACATATGCAATCAAGTATTATTAATTTTATATAATAATTATATGCAAATAATAATATACAATGCAAGATACACGGACGACAAAACAAAACAATGTTCAAGAAAAGAACAATTTAGAAAAAAGGATGCTTGATAATTAAATTAGAGTGCTTCAAGATGACTTCTCTTTCTTAACGGGTCTGCAAATAATGGGACGAAGTATATAAATCAGTGTATCATGTGATAGTCATGTGACCTACCTGTACACGCCCACCACCACGGCATGGTCTCTCTCATATGGTTCAAGTGTAAGTTGTTCCTGTGGTTTTAGTTTGTCTGCCTGTAACTTCTTAACCTCCTCCGCAAATACCTTAGTAGGCTCGGCAGTTGAGTCAATACAGTTGGCCTGTGGTGTGGGCGGAGTATGAGCAGTGTGGTGTGAGTGGGCGGGTGGTGATAATGGTACAACACACACTCGTACGAAAATTAATGCTGAATTCTGACTAATTGTAAAACTTGTATCTAAGCACATCATTGGAAAGGTAATTCTGAGAGCTTTGATTCAATCTGAACACAAATTACAGGCTCTCAAAGATAGCTACTAACCCCCCCCCCACACACACACACTGACATCCCTTACCTTTATTGAGATGACAAAATGACCTTGGTTCTTTAAGAAATGGTGGGCATTAATTGATACTATCCTAGCCTGGTCAGGTTGTGCCACGTCAGCAAATATCACGTCCACCATACCTGCAATGGAGTACACACATGGTGTGAGAGTTTTAATTTTGAAAAATGCGAAATTTTGCTCCTCACAAAAATGTCCCGCTATATGGTAGGTAACTCATAACACATTATACAGTAAGGGGAATGTAGGTCACCAAGTGATGATGGGGGTAGACATGTAACACCCATACACACGCACACACATGATGACCATTGCTCTATCTCCAGCTCTTACAGGACAGTCACATCATGACAGCACTGTCTTATACAGGAGACACACACACACTTGCACACACATCCGCCCACTCCACACAACACACACTCCTCACCGACGAGCATCCTGTACTTGTGTGGGTGACGGGCGTCCTCAATAATAGGGATGATATTAGTCCTTTTCTTTGCCACGTTCATCAGATCACGACCCGAGCGATGAGAGAACTCCACCGCATACACGAGACCTTCCTGCAAGCCACACAGGCAATAATATAATAATGACACTAGTGATACAGACGAATAAAACTGTGTTTAAAAATAGTTAGAGGCTATTGCAGGGACACAACTACTGCAATCAGTCTTAGGCAACACTGGCAGCTAGTGTACACAAATCATTAGGGCAAATATGCCTATAATAGTTAGAGGCTAAGGGACATAACTAGATACACATGCCTATAATAGTTAGAGGCTAAGGGACATAACTACATACATACGCCTATAATAGTTAGAGGCTAAGAGGGACATAACTAGATACATATGCCTATAATAGTTAGAGGCTAAGGGACATAACTACATACACATGCCTATAATAGTTAGAGGCTAAGGGACATAACTACATACATATGCCTATAATAGTTAGAGGCTAAGGGACATAACTACACGACAGCTATGAGCCTACCGGGCCCACGATGTCAGCCACATGTGATACAGTAGTCCCAGAGGCAGCACCCAGATACAGCACCTTGGAGCCTGGCTTTATATAGATCCTCTCAATGCCACCCAGGATAGCAGCGGCTAGCTTGCTCCTGAAGGGGTTCCACACACGGTACTCTATCTTAGTGGTCTCTCCAATAGTACCACTGGCTTCCTACAGGGATACACAAGATCAGGGATATCATTATTCAGGCCCAAATTGTCCATTTTTAAAGCAGCGTTTCAAACATGATATTAATACCTCCACGGAGATCTTCTTCTCGCCGTATACTGCCTCCCCTGGTACGAGGTTCTTAGTCACGAGAGCGTCTTCTCTACCACGTGCAATGAACACACCTGTATCAAGGGTACAACAGATTATTTTTGTCCATAAATAAAAATTGCCAAATTGTTATGCGAAATAGGTTCTACATTACCATTCCAAGTTGTACAAATATTTAATATTGGGTATTCACAGTAAACTTTCCACAACGAAAATACTCAGCATAAAATCATCTTGTACCTTCGTGACGATGTGGCTCAATGATGACTCTCTTTCCTCCCCTCATCCCGCCACGCCCACCTCCTCGTCCGCCCCCACGTCCACCAAAGCCACCACCACGCCCACCTCTTCCGGGACTCTTGAATCCGCCCCCTCCACGACTACCGCCGCGACCTCCGAACCCTCCACGTCCTCCAAAACCTCCACGGCCTCCACCACGACCAACCATACCTGTCCAGACGAAGCACAGAAAGAGATAATGACAATTATTACAGCAAATAATCATGTTGACAGTATGTGTGTGTGTCATCTGTAATTATCTGTAGCTGTCGCTTCTGTGTTATACTGTACACTACTCCATACCTGGTCTTCCCATTCTGTCAGCAAAGGAACACGCAAAGAGAGAGAGAGAGAGAGAGCTTCTTGCTTGAGTGAAAAAGCTTACTGCAAAGCCACGTGGCGTCTCTGTTCACGCATGCGCGGTAGGTACATCTTTGAAAGTGACAAAGACAAGAGACGATCGAATAGATTTACTAACTTTTTTTGGCGGGCCTTTGTTTTTTGACTTTTTGAAGCTATCAAGCCTTCGAAGGATCGCTATACAAGTGTCGAGTGAGGAATCAAAGACCCTAAAATCATATTCAACTATTCTGGATAAGTACCGAAGTCGTACCGCGAAGCAATCGGCCGTAGCGTCAGCACGTAAGTCAACGTGATTATTAAGCTTCTAAGCTTTTGATTGTAATCTTAGTCGTTCACACACACCCACCAAGCTTTGAATATGCTCTATAGGTAGATCACACTCAGTAGAAGGTTATAGAAAGCTTTAGGCACACACACACACCCATCTAGCATAGTTACTGAGTAAAGTAGGTTTGTGTATGTCGGCCATTTTACCCTATAGTGCCATTGGGAATGTGTATTACAAGGCTTATCTTGACTCCCTAAAGATCTCAGATGCACTGGAAATGTTCTGTAGAGCTTTTATAATGTCCATATACATTAAATTGCTGACATTTTCAGCTGGTCTTGGGAAAATCAGTATTTCATATATAAATACACACACACACACACCACACATTTAAGGATTGGCATAGCTTTTGTAAGTAGTGTGGCCTAAGACCTATGTTTCTGATAGGGTACTTCCCCTTAGGCCACAAGTTTGTAGCGTGCTAACACCTTCTTAGTAAGTTATTGGTGGCAGTTCTAGACTGGCTTCATAGCAATGTCTGCATACTGGCCACTCTCTGGTATTCCCTGCCAGCTGGCTGTCGCACATACCTGTACAAGAGTCACAATACTCGCACACACACACATGCCCACACACTATGTAGGTGTGATGTCTGAAGCAATGTACGGTGGACGTGAGGAGGTCTACCGTAACCCTAGCAACGCTCCACTCCGGAAACTAACGGTGGATTTGATCAAGACGTACAGAAAGATTAACGAGGTATTTCCTCTAATTAAGTGTTGGTGTTGTGTAATATTGAAAGCTTGTAGCCACGTTAATTGGCCAGTACATTCACAACCACCACAGCACAGCAGCCATACATAATCAGCTTTAGACTACCATATATGGTAATGTGTTATCACATGTCCTTATGATGCAATAATGAATAGTCTAATTTGTAATACAATCAGCAATCATAATTATGCAACAGAGATTGCCAAACAGCAATCTAAACTTGCACCAAACAAGAGAACTCTCTCTTTATACATACTAACCAGCATGGTAACTTTCTTTTGCAATACTGATTGTGTTGTTTGGCTGTCAGGCAAATCTCTGTACTGCAATCCATAGTAGGTGTACATACATGTACATGAGCGCATGTACAGCCTCATAATCAAACAAACAGTATTATTGTAACTAAGCAAACAAAGTCATTTTGTGTGTTGTTATGTCTCGAGTTGCTTTAGTTTTTGCAACAGCTGATTGTCACACACAGACAAGTCATTGTGTATTGTATTCATTCTGGTCATTGTCTCTGTTCAGGTCTACTACTCTAAGAAGAAGCGTCCTCATCGCAGCAGCGGAGGAGGGGACAAGGCTAAGAAGGGCAAGAGCGAGGAGTGGGACGATGAGAGCCATGACTACAAAGTAAGGCAGGGAGAATGGTGGATGGAGCGCTATGAGATCGACTCGCTGATAGGGAAAGGTTCTTTTGGGCAGGTTGTGAAGGCCTATGATCTCAAGGAGAAGGAATGGGTCGCTATTAAGATTATCAAAAACAAGAGGGCATTTTATCAGCAGGCTTTGATTGAGAAGAGGCTGCTTGAACTGCTCAACAGCAAAGACTTGGACAACAAGTACTACATAGGTGAGATAAATGGGTGATGTCATTGTGTGTGTGTGGAATGATGTCATTGTGTGTGTGTGTGGAGTGATGTCAGTGTGTGTGTGTGTGTGTGTGTGTGTGTGCGTGTGTGTGTGTGTGGAGTGATGTCAGTGTGTGTGTGTGTGTGTGTGTGTGTGTGCGTGTGCGTGTGTGTGTGTGTGCGTGTGTGTACTGTATGTGTTATTAAATGATGTCAGATCAGTTGCACAATAATTATTATAAATAATAGACCAACAACTAATAATTAAATGTATGGACCCTCCCTTACCTACAGTGCGACTGAAGAGCCACTTCATGTTCAGGAATCACCTTTGCCTTGTGTTTGAGCTCCTCTCCTATAATCTATACGAGTTGCTAAGGAACACCAACTTCCGCGGCGTGTCTCTAAACCTGACGCGCAAGTTTGCCCAACAGCTCTGCACGGCTTTGCTGTTTCTGTCCACTCCGGAGATCAATATAATCCATTGCGATCTCAAGCCTGAGAATATACTGCTGTGTAACCCCAAGAGGAGTGCCATCAGGATCGTGGACTTTGGGAGCTCCTGTCAAGTCGGGCAAAGGGTGAGTGGGGGTGTATGTGTGGTGTGTGTGGGCGTGATGTGTGTGTACTGGTGCTAATACACGTATTGTGTAAGTATAGACAAGTGTACCTAGCTACGATGCTAACATGACACTAACTCTCTCCCTCTCTTTCTCTGCAGATGTTTCACTATATTCAGAGTCGCTTCTATCGGTCACCAGAGGTGTTGCTGGGCATACCTTATGACCTGGCTATAGACGTGTGGTCCCTCGGCTGTATACTAGTGGAGATGCACACTGGGGAGCCACTCTTTAGTGGGAAAGATGAGGTAGGGACAGCAGTGTGTGTGTGTGTGTGTGCGCATCAGCCATTCTATCAAATACAAAACTGTGTGCCTGCCTAACTGTATATACGTGTTGAGTAGTTTCCTGGGCCCATTCTCTGATGCTCAGTGAGTGCTAACTTGAGGAATCTTGTGCTTAATCATATTTACTAGTCACATTGCGTCTCTCTACTATTATAAATCAGCAGAAAATTTGATGCTTAGCGATCTAACTATTGTGTTCTGTAGCGATCTAACTATTGTGTTCTGGCATCGTGTGTCATTACCAGTACTAGTTTGCTTGTTGTGAAGTGATCAAAGTTCGCATAATTATGTTTGATGCTCACGAAACATTCTAGTATAAATTATAATACGGTATCATGTTTTGCTATTATATCCACTGCAGTTTGACCAAGTCTGCAAGATAGTTGAGGTGTTAGGGGTTCCCCCCGCACATGTACTGGAGAAGGCGTCACGCACAGAGAAGTTCTTCGAGCGAACACCGGGAGGCACCTGGATACTTCAGAGACACAGGGACGGCCGAAAGGTATAGCACGTAGAGAACAAGCCTTCCTAGCTGTATACTCTAAAATCCTCACCTGCTTTCTGTTAGTACTTTCTGTGATGAAAGGTATGTGTTTAATGCTGTATCCCTAACATGCTCTATTGTATAAGTCATTTCATACTAATTTCCTACTAATGTGTTTATAGAATCAGCGGCTGTTTGTGTAGGAATCTTTGCATCATTGACTGCACATGCCCCACACTGCACATGTATTGATAGCGTACCCCCCACACTGCACATGTATTGATAGTGTACCCCCCACACTGCAGGACGTATATGGTCGCCCTGGTAGCCGTTCCCTTGACGATATCCTCGGTGTTGAGATTGGAGGGCCTAACAGAACCAGACAGGGAGAGATGGGACACACCCCCTCAGACTATCACAAGTTTAAAGAGCTAATTTTACGAATGCTCGATTTTGACGCTGACACAAGAATCAAACCGTACGATGCATTACAACACAGCTTCTTTAGACGCGAGAATAGTAGCACCTCCGCTGTTGTCATGCCAACGCCTACGGATACGCTTGTACATCGAGGACAACCAGAGGTGGCTGTAGCCGAGTCTCTTAGCAATGGTCTCCCTGACAACCATTCATTTCGTCGCCACCCTATAGTTGGCCACACTGACTCCATTGCTTGTGAGATACCGCCCCCGATACATGTGCCTACCTCACAGGAGCTATTCCACGGGCCACACCCACTTCATCAGAAATCATATCCGCTGGTCCAGCCGCTAATAACTGATCCACTCATGGGACGCACTAACATACCGATGCCACTCCCACCTGGATCCATGACTCATCCGTACCCGACACTAGACGGTTCGTCAGTCACACTCACTCCACTTTCCCCACCCTCACACACCGCCGATGCTCTCCACCCTCCACTGGAGGTTCCCTACGCCCACCACAGCTCCTCGTATGGTCGCTCCTACCCTCACAACTTAGCGATGGGACTTCCCCCTCCCGTCGCACTACCCCCCACGAAGAACTACTATCCGTACACCACACAAAATGGCGGAGCTCCTCCACAAACTTTTTTTGGCACTAATCATTTGTTTTCTGACACGTCAAGTGAACCATTTCATTTCAAATTTGCCGGCAGTTCTAGCGGGGGACATTTGAGCAACCCCTTTAATTATCACTCGTCATCACAGCCAGCAACGAATGGAGTGGTCGATCGATCGCCAGGGTTACGGATAAAGTCCGAGAGGAAGCGACACACTCATCCGACCAATCAGAACAGTGGTGGAGAATCACATGACTCACCGATGGTGGGCGTGATTGTACAACAGTAGTGTTGCGTGTTACATCATTCATTATTTCAGCACATGTTTGTATTAAACATTCAATTACATCATTGCAACCAAAAAAAGTTTATTCTAAAGCTAATAATTATTGTCCAGAATTGTCTCTTCGCTAGATAAGCCACACCCACCTGCATGAAATAAAGGATGGGCTAAAATAATAAGCTGGTAATGATAGTGAAGTGCAATAGTTGGTAAAGGTCAACAATAACATAATTGACAAACAGGGTGGTTCAGGAAAGTACTTTGAGTAGTCAACACTGTTGTTCTGAGAGATTCCCAGTGTTTGTCATCATTACCACCACAACAGCTATTATTATAATAACCTAATTAATTGCCTCCGATGGATGGGCTGTTTGTTGACAGAACGGCCACAGTTCCAAGTGTGATTGCACCACCATGGCACTCCACTCACCAGTCAGACTCTGCAGTGAATACAACGGGTCATTATAGCAAACTCTTCAACAATGGAATATTCATTAATAATTTAATGATTGTGGTCATCAGATAGGGGCGAGTTAATCTGCATGATAATCACCGTGGAGTAACCACGGCCTCAGCTGAACTATGAAATCATCACCTGTCCACAAAAAGTCATCAATTTACTATAAATCGTAACTCACCAGTTCTGTCTCTTAAACTTTTATCATCACTGACTGCTAAAGAAAGGGAAATGGAGTACCACACTATATTACACCATTCTGCAGCAGGGAATAATGGAGACAAATAATTATAGCATGTGGTCAATTTCACACTATTCTAATAATTCAATATTTTTGCATCAGTATCCAAAACACAATCCTCACGAAGCAGACCATATAAAATGATTTGCTAGGAAAGACCGCAAAGTTGTCCTCATTTGCTGCAAGCAATAAGACTTCCTTGGTATAACTATACACTTACATAAAGTTGTGGATGACTTTCCTGGTGGGCTGAGATCGCCTCTCTTGCCATTGCTGCTCAGTTGTTCACTAACAGTCACTGCAATCACCTGTATGAGAGAGAAAGAAAGAGATGTAGTATTAAATAAAGGAATGAGAGAGTAAGACAACAGGACAAGGCATCAGGATCTACTGGTAGCATCACCAAGCTGCTATGCAACTTTCTGCTGTCCCTATTAGTCATCATCTGCCATTATTAAACACATCTCTGGCAACATACTCACCTTAGCGTTCAAGATTGGAACAGATCCACACACTCGCCAACTATTCAGTTCCTTCTGGAATACAGCAATACACCATGTGGCACAAGTAGTGCGCATGCGCTATTCTATAGGCCATACCCTCGCGCATGTGCAATCCTCACATGGAAAGTTGAGTCAAAATGGCTGATTCCAGTAAGGTAATGAGCAAGAAGGCAGACCAAGCCAAGACCATAGAGACCTTTCAGCGACTGAGGGCTGAGCAAAGAGCCATCGCCAGCAAAATGTCGGAGCTGGATGCAGAGAAAACGGAACACAAGTATGTCTCTAATTAATGCCCACCACACTATAAATACTTGTGCTGTAGGTCTGTGATCAAGGCTCTGAAGGAGGTGTCCTCTGATAGGCGATGTTATCGTCTTGTGGGAGGAGTCCTGGTGGAGAGACAGGTTAAGGACGTCCTACCTGCTTTAGAGCATAACACTCAGCAGGTACACATTCTAGATAGTCTGATAGATAACTTATTAATATTGGGCAGCCTGGAAATGCTGCATCCACAGTGTGGGTAATGCAGGTCCTGTAAACGACAAACAATAAACAACGTAACATTAGAAAAATATGTTCTTAAACGCTTACTGTTAGTTACTAGTTCTTGTGTCCAAGCTTTCTTTCTTTCTTTGCCACCTTATACATACATACATACATACATACATGTGCATGTTGTGTGTGTCTGTGTCGTAAGGTACCTCCACCTCCCTTCATAGTTGACGGCTCTGGTTGACAAGCTGACTGAGCAGTTGACGTTGAAAGGTAAAGAACTCATCACGTACAAAGAAAAGAACAACATCATGTTATCTGATGAGAATAAAGACTCACCCACTGACTCTAAACCAAGCGTTTTAGTTACATGATTAGACTCTGTGTGTGTTTGTTGAAATTGAATGTCATCATGTCCCACTGTATCTAAGGGGTGGGGTCTGGGGTACAGATTGCTAATGGAAGAACCAAACTGGTAAGGGTCGCTGGACAACTACCTACCTCCAAACAATTGTATTTCAGTTTTATTCGAGGCATATCAGAATTAACTGTGCACACTGCAGCACTAGCCTCGGTCCCAGGCAGTTTTTTTTAATAGAACGAAATTGAAAAGCGACCTAGCCTTCAATTCTAGACCAACCTGCCTGGGGTCCAGGCTAATGCAGCACGTTGGGAGGTTCACTCTTTCCAGTATTTTATTTAAAACGAAATTATCGTCTATTATGTTTATCACAAAAACATTAGTTACAAAAATATTAATTAATCTCGTCCTAGATCCTGTGGTTTCACCTGCAAAAACAATAATTGTTGCTCATAATGAATGCACGTGACGTACCATTATTCCAGTGCACTGTCTGCTGATGGGGTTCACAATGATTAGTTGGTTAATACAATCAACTTGACCTACCTTTACTTGGTCTCCGTTAGTCAGCTCACAGGACAAGACAACCTGTATGTAGCGAAGGGGAATGAATAAAACTGTAACGAAGGTAGAGACACTTAAATTGTTATGGGTGGGTGTGGCTACACAAGTAAGCCCCTCCCCTTCCAACATCTGCAAAATAAATCACAATATATATATAACCATGCTGACGACAGTTAGCAACCACCACTTAAGTCTCACAGCAGTGTGGCTTTGTTCGTATCTGGGGATAGCAGACAAAAGCAAGTCGTGAGAAAATCAAACATGTTTACCTTTCTCAACGAAGAGCCCATCTAGAATATATATACCTGCAACACAAAACATTTTGGAGTATTGAACAACTACCTAGTTCGACAACCACCACTCAGTCTAGAGCAGCATGGCTTGTCTGTACCTGGGGGAGAGAGGAGACAAAAGCAGTGAGAGAATGGAACACTAGTACAGTAGCTAGGAGGAGGAGCTGTGTGTGTGTGCATTGTGGCTACAAGAGAACAAGCAAATGCATGGTTACATTGAGCGCAGCAGTTCAAACAAAACCGATCAATCATCAAAAAATCTCCGCAACAAAAATTAAACCACAAAAACCAATCACACCACCACCATTGATAGCAAACCAATAATCACCCTGCAGTTTCCTTGCCCAAGGGACTAATACAACAAGGGCATAATAAACTAAAGGGACCCTGTGACTGTGAGCACCATTAACTGAGCACAGAAGTAATCAACCAGAATGTGTGGGATGGTTCAACAACAGTAGACTCACAGAGACAACACCTCCTTGCTCTTGAAGCCCTTGTCGACTCAGTTGCAACAAGCCTGGCATGCAAGGCTTGCACAAGTGCTCAAGACTACTCTTCACTAATCCAGTCAAAGGCTACAGTTCCCTTGGCACACCTAGGTTTAGTTAAAGCCTGAACTTACCAATTCCATGTGCAGTAGGCACAGAGTTAAGATCCTAAAAAAAAGCCGTCGTAATAGATTAGCATAAGCCAAGAAGCAGCAGTTGTCTACCTAGCTATTCTAATGATCCTAGCTAACTAACTATTGGAACTGACAACGAGATCATAGCACTCCCAATTATGGCAGGATCCTGTGCTGCTTTCCCCTTAGGCAGGTACTAACAGCAGAGTGCTCCCTCAATAGACTGGGATGCCATGAGTATCCATCATTGCACCCCGAAGGCTGGTTCGACAAGGGTTTCAAGAACAAGAAGATGCTGTCCTGCGACCCGACTGTTGGAAGAACCTTCCACACACATTCTGATTAATTACTTTAGTGCTACGGACACCACTCCCCCCCCCCCCCCCCACCACCACCACCACCAAAGGGTTCAAGGCCATGCAGGTAACAGACTCTTAGCCACGCGTACCTAAAGTAATTTTGCCATGCGCACATTAATTAAGTAATTTAGCCATGCATACGTACATGCATTTTGAACTAGACGCGCTTTGCTGGCAAGTATGTATCCATTAAGCTGCATGACCTAGTATATCTCACAGTCACTAAGGGGCCACAGATAAAGTAAGCTGCGTAATGGCTGACAAAACGAGCCATTTCACACAACAGTGAGCCAAATACAAACCAGTTGCACAAGCGCAGCTAGTTAGAAGCCAAATACAAACCAATTGCACAAGCGAAGCCAGTTAGAAGCCAAATACAAACCAGTTGCACAAGCGCAGCCAACTACAAGCGCAACTAACTAGCTACAAGCTAAATACATACACATACAAGCCTACACAATAGTATAGCTTACTTTGCAACGTGATGATCTGAAAACAGACCCTTTCTTGTTCTCTCGTTCCCGGCTACTGTCTGCGCAAACAAAAACTTGATTAGTACAGAAAAACATTTTCCAACAATACATGCATACAATACAAAGCGTTTAGTAGCATTTTGAAGCTCACGTACAAGCAAAGAAAGCGTTACACACACTCACCGACAGTGACTGCTTCACCAAAACCTCTGCAGAAAATAATGATAAAGCTGAGAAACTACCAATCAGATTGCAGTATTGTGTTGCGCATGCGCATTGCCCTACCGCAAGCTGTATTGCGTAATGCTATTGCGGTGGAGATAACATCAGCTCTGGTCAATATGGCCAGACCCAGTTACCCAATTACATGGAAACTTACACTAATGGAGGTGTCCTACTACAGACAAGTATCTTTCAGACATGGCAACAGCAACAAGGAGGAACAAACAACCTTAATTGAATAATTATTTAAGAAGTACACACATTGATACAAAGATTTAGGGTTCACAAAATACTGTGTATTCACAGAAAACATGATTGCTATTCAGAAGATAGTCTAGTTCAACAAAGTCCAGTTACTTGAAGTACTTAGCCCAGCCAGTGAGGATCCATTCTCTGGGATAGTCTGTCTGCTTGAACTCCTCAGTGGCAAAGCTGTAGTCCATGTATCGCTTGACATTATTGAACTGGTCTATCTTGTAGCCCATGAAATGATCAGCAACGGTTTGCATGTGGTAGAGCCTTGGCACAAGTGCACAGTCAGCAACTGACCAGGGACTGCCACACAGCAAGGGGCCACTCTTACTCACGAAGTCATCCACTTTCTTCATCTCTGCAACAAAAGCATCTTTAGCTTCCTGTGCATTAGGATCCTTGAAATGTTTGGCCCAAGCTGAGAACTTGTTGAATATGTCTCCAGTTGCCTTCTCTGCCTCTTCATTGCCTGGAGGCTTTAGCGATGGCTCGGGATAAGTAGCATCGAGGTATTGCACTATTTCATATGAGTCTCCATTGACAGTGTCTCCATATTGGAGGACAGGGACAGAGCCGCCTGGGGTCAGGGCTAGGAACCATTGAGGCTTCTTTGATAGTTCAATGAGGGTGTAGGTGACAGGGACCTTCTTGACCTTGAATGCTAGGTTAGCTCGTTGAGTGAATGGGCAATCTCCCAGTGACTTGCCGTCTGGAGATGCCTAATACACAGGAGATAATGTAAATAATAATAATAATAATAATAATAATAATAAGGGAGAATCAACACACACACACACACACACACACACACACACACACACACACACACACACCCATGTACACACACCCACACATACATACACACACACACACCCACGTACACATACACACCCACACACGCATACACACACCCACGTACACACACACATACACAACGATAACCTAAAATAATCACATTAAAATACTGTACCATACCTTGACACACAACTTGTACTCAATGGAACTCATCTTCACTTTTATATGTTTGTGTGTTTACTACAGCCCTTATTAGTTAGTATAGCCACAAAGCAGGAAGCCAATGGCTTCTCTTTAGTCCAGTGGGAGTAGCTATGGGAGGAGTGGTGCGTAGAGATGCTGATAGAGTGAGATTTTGGCGGACACTTTTACAATCCACCATCCCAGAGCGCCCCCTTCTTTGCAGCTAGCTAGCCAGCCATGGAGATCCAGCCCTCACACAAACCCAGGTATACTACCTACTGTATATAATGTGTGTAATTAATGAGTTGATGCATACTCTATCCAGTGTTGGGCACAGCAAGCGAAAGTCGTCGAGAAAAACTGCTTCGAATGGTCAAATGGACATCGTCTCCATGTTCAAAACGTGAGCACACAACGATTATAATATATAAATAATTAAATAGCGTATAATGAATACACCTCTAGTGCACTGAAAGAGAGTGGTGAGGAGAATGGACCTCCTTCCAAGAAACTAAAGACGTCTGACGAGATTGTAGTGGACGCTGAGGACATATCATGTGATACGACTAACGGATCACATGATACCACTAATGGGACACCTGAGAATATGAATGGATCATGTGATGATGTTAAACCACCCACTGTCACTATTGGGGTACGTATATACCCTCACCACCCACACACACACTACCACCCACACCACACCACACACTACATGCATGTACACACCACCCATACACACACACACTACCACCCACACCATACCACACACTACATGCATGTATACACCACCCACACACACACACACTACCACCCACACCATACCACACACTACATGCATGTACACATCACCCACAACCCACACACTACCCCCACAGCCTCCCCTGCGTTGCAGCGACTGTCGGCAATTCCTCGACGACCAGAGCATTGCAGTATTCATAGGAGACCCTGAGAATGCTGTATGATGACATCATCACCTCGTTAGGGGGAGCCCCTATTAATCATCCCACCCTCCTTTACAGGTTGACGAGTTCATCATGTTAGCGGACCCTCAACTATCACTGTTCACAGAGGAGGGCGGTTGTGAGGAAGATATCAACGAATTACCGCAGCACAAGATCACACATTTCACGTATGTCCGTTTCGTATAGCCACACCCCTAACCACACCCCCTACAGTGTGTATGACAAGCAACGTCATCTTTGTCCCTTTGACTCGGGACTGGTTGAGAGAAATGTGGAGTTGTTCTTTAGTGGAGTGGTCAAGCCTATATACGATGAGAACCCTGATTCAGCGGACGGTATTCAGACCAAGCAGTTGGGTCCAATTAACTCCTGGTGGATAGCCGGCTTTGATGGTGGGTCCCACGCTCTCATTGGGTTCACCACGGCTTATGCTGAGTACATTCTCATGGAGCCCAGCCCAGAGTATAAGACCATCATGGCCACAGTCCACGAGAAGATTCACCTCAGCAAGGTACAGTCGATTCTCTCTCGTGTGCTCACCAGCGAGAGCTGTCTTTGTTCCTATGCTGTAGCTAGTTCAAGCCTCAAGCCTAAAAATAGAAAATTTATTTCACCATTAATTCTGCTTATAATTATACACTCTAATAAGTTGGTTCTAACCCCCCGTATCGTGTAGGTAGTGATAGAGTTCTGTGAGGAGAGCCCTGAGGGTGCATACGAGGACCTACTCAACCGTATTCAGACCACCGTCCCCCCTCAGCTGATAGGAGTCGCATGCTTCACTGAGGATAGTTTGCTCCGTCACGCCCAGTTCATTGTTGAACAAGTAAGTACAGCAACTCCGTGTGTGATAGACCTCCCTTAGAGACTCTGATTGCATCTTTTAGTTTTGAAATTGATTCAGGTCACGACAATCTTAAATATAATTATGCCCAGAATGTCCAAGTGGAATCCTCAATCTCACAAATAAATTTACCTCTTTTATGTAGTAAACTAGGCCTAAGAGATGGTTATTGTTGTCTAGAGAGCAACCATCACCGACCAGTGTGGGCACTTCCCTGTGTGTATAGAACCCCCCCTCTCTGCTTAGAGCTACTGAATGTATCTTTACAACCCCCCAACCCCCCCCCCCTCCTAGGTTGAGAGTTATGACCAGTACGGTGACAACGATGAGGACCTGCTACTAGTAACCCCGGCAATGAGGGCACTCATTAAGCTAGCCGGTGTTACCCTCGGCAAGAGGCGGGCTGCTCGTAGGGGAACGAGGGACGAGAGGAAACAAAAGAAGAAACCGTCGATGGTACGCACATGTACATGTATAATTATGAATGAGGTCTTAGCAACAGATAAATACCAGATAGCGGGTTATTAGAGCGTTAACACAAGAAGTAAAACTGCGAAATAATTAGTAATGTGCAAATGAGGTTCACATACGTCACTATCCTGAGCTGTACAAATATTTAGAATATTTGACTTGGTAGAAAATTATCTGCTAATAGTTACGATAATTTTTTATCTTCAAACATGCTGCAATGCTTTATACGTATATTGGTAACCTTTGACCCCACATGCCCACCCCCCTCAGGCTACAACGACTCCTCTGGTACGGAACATTTTCGAGCAGTTCTTCACTCACCAGATTGACGGGAAGGTGAACTCTGCACCCAAGAGGCAACGTTGCGGAGTGTGTGAAGCGTGTCAACTATCGGACTGCGGGAAATGCTCAAATTGTAAAAACATGGTGAAATTTGGTGGCAGTGGTCGAGCGAAACAAGCGTGTAAGCTGAGGAGATGTCCGAATATGGCCGTCCAATCGGTTGAGGAGGGGGAGGAGGACTTGGACGCAGAGCAGCAGGTACTGGGCATGCTCAGTAGGGAGGAAAATGGCTGACAAAGCGAAGGCTATTACAGCCTGTGCTGGCCTTAGTTAAGAACTAGAATCGGCTCTGTAACTTCAGTTCTGATGGTTCAAATTCAACGATTTTATGGTTTTCTGAAAGATTAGAAAGAGACCTTTCAAATGGCGTCATCAAAGTTCATATTTGAGAGATAAAAGTATTTGACAATTTGGCGATACCATGGATTATATATATATGGCTAGCCCATGGCCCAAGGCCGAAAAATGACAAATTAGGGCCCCAATGAAAATTTAGATTTTAATACATCATCTGAAAGACCTCTCTCTAAGCTTTCATAAAATCATAAAATTAATGTTATTGGACCAACAGAACTAAAGTTATGGCCGTTAAAAGATTCTCTATTTAATGCTATACATTGTAAGTCCCTTTCATTTTGAGAGTACTAGAGTTGGCTCTGTATCTGGAGTTCTGATGGTCCAAATTCACCGATTTTTATGATTTTCTGAAAGCTTAGAAGAGCTTTCAGATGGTATGCTCAATTCTCAAATTTGGACCCCAATTATTTCTTACCCACCAAGTGTGTGTATATAATTATGTTCTGTTTGTGTATCTCAGGACAAGCCAACACCCAAGTTGTCTCCTGGCAAGAAGATCCGCCGTGGTAAGACCAGCGTGGTGTGGGTGGGTGTGCCTCTTGTGAAGAGGGAGGGACGGACCTACTACAGCAAAGTTCTCGTCAATGGCTCTGAGGTGTGTGTGTGTGTGAGGGTGTGAGGGTGTGTGTGTGAGGGTGTGTGTGTGTGTGTGTGTGTGTGTGTGTGTGTGTGTGTGTACTATCTATAGTTCAATCGCCTCCTTAAATTTGTGTGCTTAATTAAAATTTTCATAAATCTTAAAAAGCTAATACACGTACTAGTAAAGTAATTTCCTGTTCATATACCCTGCAGGTGTGTGTGGGCGACTGTGTGAGCGTGACCCCTGATGACCCTGCCACGCCCTTCTATGTGGCCAGGGTGGGGGGTCTATGGGAGACCTCTGGGGGGGATAAAGAGTTCCACGCCACCTGGTTCGTGAGGGGAGCGGACACAGTACTGGGGGAGACTAGTGACCCGGCAGAACTGTTCCTATTGGACGATTGCGATGACGAACCTCTGGCCTCCGTTACTGATAAGATCAACGTGAGATTATTGATGACCGTGTTTCATTCTATATGTAATTACAGAGCTACTTTACTTGTATATTAATTATTCGGACATAGTCTGGAATTGATAGTTTCTTTCTCCTTTTTCCCTGTTTAAGGTATTTGCGATCTTATTTTTTTGAAACCATAGCACTGGCAAGTTCGCAATAATTATGTTTGATGCTCGTTATTGTAGTAATACGGTATTCTAAACACTTTCATAATTATGTTTATTTATTGTCTATTTTCCCGTGTGTCAGGTGACCTATCGCCCACCCCCTGCTAACTGGAGTATGCTCGGTGGGTTGCCTAGCGACGAAGAAGATTTTGTCGGTGATGAGAAGAACTTCTTTTATCAGAAATGGTACGATGCTGACTCAGCAAGATTCGTGGACCCCCTGCCAGAATGTTGCTATGACGACAGCGGCAATACAGAGTGCCACAGTTGTGTGCGCACAAAAGCCAAAGAAATGGTACGTCAAAAATAAAATGCATGCAATAAAAATAAAACAATAATTATTTAATTATTATTGTGTACCCCCATACAGAGTGCCACGCCCACTCCACTGGGGGTCCCCCTCTCTGATACACGCTACACATCCTTCACCTATAAAGGCGTAGTCTATCGCCTTGGTAGCAACGTCTTCTTACCAGTCGACACTTACACATTCCGAACCAAGGGGTCAAAGGTCACTAAGAAGCTATCTAAGAGTGGCGTTGAGAGCGACCATGGCAACGAGACTAAGTTTCCAGAGCTATACCGCAAGTCAGAGTACATAAAGGGCAGCAACACTGACGTCCCCAAACCATTCCAAATAGGTGAGAGGGTGGAGTCCGTACCACTGTGAGGGGGTGGGGTCCGTACCACTGTGAGGGGGTGGAGTCCGTACCACTGTGAGGGGGTGGAGTCCGTACCACTGTGAGGGGGTGGGGTCCGTACCACTGTGAGGGAGTGGGGTCCGTACCACTGTGAGGGAGTGGGGTCCATACCACTGTGAGGGGGTGGGGTCCATACCACTGTATCTGTCAGCATTTCCAAGTGGTGGTGTTTCAATCCTCTTAGCCTTATAAGTGGTTAGTACCAACCACCACTACTGACCAATTTATTAGCCTTATATTAGAGCTTGTATTCAGTCCACCCACTCACACACACACACACACACACACACACTAGGTCGTATCAAGGAGATATTTGTGAAAAAGGCACCAGGCAAACTAAAGTCAAGTGGCAAGCTCTCCATCAAGGTCAACATGTTCTACAGGTGAAGCAGGATGCAGTACAAGTGTATAGCTACAGTATTAACAATATTGACATTAAAATTAAATGCTACGTCAATATTGACCTGCAGTGTGTATAGACTAGTGTACATTTCCTCTGCATTTTAAGTTACATAAATTACTCATCTATTGTGTACTTTGACCCCTGGGCAGACCTGAGAATACGCACCGAGGTGAGGGAGCGATACACCAAGCCGACATGAACCTGCTCTACTGGTCTCGTGACGACTGTGTGTGTGATGCGTGTGATGTGGTGGGGGCGTGTGAGGTCGTGTGTGGAGAAGACTTGAGCGGAGATTTGGACGAGTGGTTTATGGGCGGGGTCAACCGCTTCTATTTCTATCAGGAATACGACTGTGGGGGGCAGGAATTCAAGGACCCCCCACACGAGGCGAGGGGGCGTGTAGACAAGGGCAAGGTTCGTAGTGTTTAAAATTAGTTAAATTTTGCCATACCATGTACATGTTTTATTCGCAAATGGTGAATGTTGCAAAACTGTCATATGTCATGTGCAAATGCGAAGTTATTATAGAATTTTAATATTGCTTTTTTTCATGCTCCATTTATATAGTGTTCGTTTTATTTTTCCTAATTGTATTCTTCACTCTATTTATAGGGTAAAGGCAAGGGTAAGGCGAAGAAGGCGCCCCCTACAGAGGACCCCCCACCCAGCAGCGCCCCCCCTCAGGGGTTCACCCCACTCCGTACACTGGATGTATTTGCTGGTTGTGGGGGTCTCAGTGCCGGGTTCCATCAAGCAGGCGTGAGCGAGGCATGTTGGGCGGTGGAGATCGACCAACCAGCTGCTCAGGCATTCAGACTCAACTACCCTCAGGCTACAGTCTTCACTGAGGACTGCAACGACCTACTCAGATTAGCCATGGAGGTAAGTATACAATCCGTTTACCTCACTTGAATTTCAAAAGCTGAAATGCTAACTCTAATTGACCTGCAGTGTGTAGACTAGTGTACAGAGCCTATTAATAGTGTGTACACTGTAGCTAGTGGTTGACTTAATGTTTTGTTCCCTCAGGGCAAGGAGACCAACAGCCGAGGACAGAAGCTGCCGCAGAAAGGTCAGGTGGACATGCTATGTGGGGGGCCCCCCTGCCAAGGATTCTCCGGCATGAACCGGTTCAACTCTCGTGAGTATTCACAATTCAAGAACTCGCTCGTGACCTCGTACATCAGCTACTGTGACTACTATCGTCCGCGCTTCTTCTTACTCGAGAACGTCCGTAACTTTGTATCTTTTAAACGGAGCATGGTACTCAAGCTAACCCTCCGCTGTCTAACTAAGATGGGGTATCAGTGCACGTTTGGAGTGTTGCAGGCCGGACAGTATGGAGTGCCCCAGACACGCCGTCGTGCTATTATCCTGGCCGCTGCTCCGGGGGAGGTGTTGCCATGTTACCCAGAGCCCACCCACTGCTTCAGTCCTCGTGGGGTGCAGCTAACGGTTGTCATTGACGACAGAAAGGTACATACGTACATTTGTAGTAGCTAATTATAATACTGTTTAGCTGTGTTATTCGTGTATTTCAATTTTCCTAAAGTTGTTCTATTTATCAGTCTACCCCCTTCCATTCCATGCGTATTTTATATTTTAATTTTCAATTTTTTGTTTGTTCTATTTATCAGTCTACCCCGCCCCCCTCCAGTACTCGTCCAACATAACCCGTCTCTCCTCTGCCCCCCTGAGGACCATCACAGTACGAGATGCCATGTCAGACCTCCCAGATATTAAGAACGGTGCCTCGGGACTGGAGATCAGTTATGGAGGGGATTCTGTATCACACTTCCAGAGACTGGTACGTACGTGGGCGGAGGGTTAGGGTACTACATTCCTGTTCTAAATATCAGCCAGAATTGTTCAAAATTCCCCAAAACACGTTTGCAGTGTGGTGGAACATTTCTAGGATTGGCCAGGGAAGCAACAAAAAGCGCAATCTTAAATCTCTGTACAAATATCTGCTATAATAATCCACATCTCATATCACTCGTGTAGATCCGTGGTCGTCAACTACAGCCGATACTAGCGGATCATGTCTGCAAGGAGATGAATGCCCTAGTGGCGGCCAGGATGAGGTACATTCCTGTTGCCCCCGGCGCTGATTGGAGGGACCTCCCCAACATCAGTGTGCGGCTCTCTGATGGAGCCTGGTCCAAGGAGCTGTGAGTATCTATAGGACAGTGTTGCTTCACCTCATTTGAAAAGCAGAAATGTGTGGACTAATGTACAGAGCCTATAGTGTGGTCCCACTGTGTGCACTGTAGCTAGTGTACAGAGCCTATAGTGTGGTCCCACTGTGTATGAGCATATGCTTAGCATAATTGAACAGCCATAAAGTTAAAGTTCTGGTGACGCAATTTCTGATTTCTGAAAGAGATTTCAAATTTTGTGTTAACTCCCATTGCAAAACAGCCAAATTTCCACCACCTGCTAATTGACCTGCACTGTGTGTATTTGCCCCTCCCCCTCACAGGAAGTACACTCACAACGACACTAAAAATGGCCGCTCTAAGAAAGGAGCGTTGAGGGGGGTGTGCTCGTGTGCCTCGGGTAAGTCATGTGATCCGACAGACAAGCAGTTTGGTACCCTCATCCCGTGGTGTCTGCCACACACTGGGAACAGGCACAACCATTGGTCAGGGCTGTATGGACGACTGGAGTGGGATGGATTCTTCTCCACCACTGTGACTAACCCAGAGCCAATGGGGAAACAAGTGAGGCCATGCTGTAGTATACCTAGTTGAGCAATTGTTTGAACTTGCCGCATGACTAACAACAGCTACGTATGCTTTTTATTGGCCTGAGGGGGGGTACATACTCTACCTATAAATGATGTGCTGTGCCTATTTTAGGGTGATACAATATTGTGATTAGTGGACAATAGCTATGCTTTTGGTTGACCTGAAACAATCCCAGTACAGTACATTCATTGAGTATACTTAAAATTAAAATTTTTATTTATTTAATAGTCCATGCACTGGTTACTTTACCCCCGCCCCCTCCCTCCCTCCAGGGCCGAGTCCTTCACCCGGAGCAGCACCGTGTGGTCAGTGTGCGGGAGTGTGCTCGCTCTCAAGGCTTCCCAGACACTTACAAACTGTACGGAAGTATCCTAGAGAAACATCGCCAGGTTGGTAACGCAGTGCCCCCTCCCATGGCCCGGGCTATAGGCCTGGAGATCAAGAAGTGTGCCCAGGCCCAAGCTGTAGGCCCAGAGATTAAGAATTGTACTGATGATCAACAAAAGAAGGAATAAACTATTGAACTTTAGTTGCTATAAGGCTAATTATTAATAGTCTGTATACATTATACATTACGTCAGTATACATGTTGTTGCTTATACTTGTCATAATTATAACTATCACATAATTGAAGGAAACGTTATATTGTACAGTGGAACCTCTGTTAACAACCACCTCCGAATAAAGGCCAGCTGCTATATAACAGCCAGGCATCCAGGTCCCGTTTGTGTACAAAACAATCTCAACAAATTAAAGGCCACTTCTGTATCAAAGGTGTCTGTTATAGAGGCCGGGTTTCCACTGTAACACTACAATAAACCATATAATTATATAGTCCTGGTTACCGTCCCTAGATACTGCAGGCCGGGGCTACGTACGCTCCGATCTGTGATACTCTGTGGAGGGGCAAGGGATCATGTGATACTCTGTGGGGGGTAATTAGATGTTAATGCAGAACAGCTGTACAGTGCAGAAAAAGTGCTCATTATAATAATAATTGCACTGTAATGAAAAGCATATACTGCAAAAAGCTCTCGATATAATAACACGTTGATCCCCTTCATTTACAATTGGCTCTGTAACTAGAGTTCTACAGTAGACTCTCGTTAATCCGGCCACCCTTGGGACCATGCAGCTTGGCCGGTATATCGAGGTGGCCGTACTTCAGAGAGCCGGAATAGCGAGAGTCTACTGTAGTTATGGTGGTGGAAATTGAACAATTTTACTCTAAGCTTAGAAAGGAGCCCAACAGGCCGTTATTTTTAAAGAAAAGCCTCTTTCTAAAATTGGACCAATGGACTTAAAGTATTGCCTTTCAAGTATGCTCAGAATATATACTGTACAGGGGAGGGTGGGGAGTACAGAAGACAAGTGTGACAAACACGAGTGGGCGTATGGAGGGCACTTCCCGGTACATACACTTTATATGCCTAGACAATCAGCTCCTCAAAAAAACAAATCATACGTTTAAAGGCCCACATTTCCTCCCCACACACACACATAGCACTTGTTGGCATGCACAGTCCTCCCCACACAGTGTACTGCATGTAACAGTCAATGGCAAGAGGGCCGGGAATGTAGGTCATGTGGGGGGGGGGCACATACAGTATGAGAAGCTCAAAGGATCTGTTGTAGCAGCTACTGACAATGAAGTGTTTGGCTGTATTCCTCGTGTTGATTGGACTCTCCCTGGCCATGCCAGTTGGTAAGCAACTCTCTCTCAGTAATCTATTGTACACATTAATCACTCTATCCTATTCTCCCATCATCAGAGAAACAAAATGCTGAAGCTGACCTCAATGAATTGCTAAGCATTCTCAACTCCCAAACAACAGATACTGACCAAGCTAAGGCTGAACAAGATGTGACAATAAGAGGTCTGACATCGCTCATCCCCAAACTTATCGACGCAGTTACCCGCAATCAAAAACAAGCCAAGAAGCAAAGCTTGATCCATCCAATTTTTCCCTCACCCTTATATGGCCCTCCTTTCCTACCAGGAAGGGTACAGCTAACACACAAGAAGAGCAAGCCACAGCTCAGTTAGGATTTTTGGCTTCTCTCGCCATTGCAATAGCAGCTGCATTGGCAGGAGCTGGAACTAGTAGAGCACTCGAAGAAATCCCCCTACACGAATTAGCTGACTCAAGGACCCAAGAAGATCGCGAGTAAAGTAGCAGTGGGTGAAGCAATGAAGGATCTAGCCATGGACATCTCAGAGCTCGATAGCCTCTTTGGAAATCATCAGGCTATTCAACAAGACGCAACTAAGGATTCTAGTGGATGATTTGCTTTTTGCAGCCGGTGATCGACTGGGGAAAACCCTAACACAAGAGCAACTGAAAGAGCTTTTACAGCTAGTTCAAGAGATGGCTCCATTGATTAAGGGCTGAACATGTGAACACACAGTCATTGTAGAGTTGTAGCTAGGGGAACAATTCCAGCTGCATGATTATGAATAGTTTTAGAAAAGTTTGAACAGTTGGCACAAAAACTCCAATAAGGAATGAGTAGACTTTATCTACTCTTTGTCTACTCTTGGGCTGTACAGTGCATTCAGTAGAGAAAGTAGATCATCAAATTTCTATCATAAATGTTGATATTTTATGATTGGAATTCTAAGAAAACGATTACTGATACCAATGTGCATCATAAGCTACAACATATCCATGGCAACATAAGGTGGTGGGTTTGTGATGATTAATAAAACAGTAAACAATTGTTATAGTGCATAGGTAATCGGTTAGAGAGAGAAAAATACTGTAAAATCCAACAGTATACTGATAAGTTTAAACTGAATTGCTCAACTAGGTACAGAGAGCATGACCTAACTTGTTTCCCCATTGGCTCTGGGTTAGTCACATGCAGTGGTTGAGAAGAACCCGTCCCACTCCAGTCGTCCATACAGCCCTGACCAATGATTGTGAGTGTATTTTCTGTATGGGGGAGCTAGGGGGCAAAGGATTGTGTGTATCAGTGTAGCCTCGATCCCAGGCCGAGTTTTCGCTTTTATAACGGTTATAGGCGAACAACTAGCCTAACCGTTATAAAAGCGAAAACTCGGCCTGGGATCGAGGCTAGTATCAGTGTAGTACTGTACACGACAATCACAATAATTATTATAGGGGAAGATGGTACATATGCATGCCATTGGTCATATTGGAAAGTTAACAATGTTGCATGCAATGGGAGTTGAACACATATCTCTTTCAGAAAATCAGAATTGGCTGGGTCGCCAGAAATAACTGTTTTGTGTAATATATTAGGACATGCACAGTATGTATACATCCTCTGTCCTAGCTAATATTATCATAAAAGCAACTGCATGCAACTGCGGGGTTCAACCATTAACTATAGATAATTTGTAATATCGTAGCTATCAGCTATAAATTAGAGCATTAATGTGTACAATGTCAGTAAGGTCATAATAATTATGAGGAAGGTATCAGCTTAATTAACAACTGCTTTTCATTGGCCTAAAGAGGGAGTATACATGATGCATGCATGCATGTACTTAAGTTATTACATATAACTCCTAATACAATGTCTGGGTAGTGTTCAGAACGCCTTGAGGGTGTTTCGTGGTTTATGCTCCCCACAGAGTATCACATGATTAACTCTTGCCCCTCCCCACAGAGACTCACTGATTGGAGCGTACCTCCTGCAGAGTATATAGGGATGGTAACCAGGACTGCCTAATTCTTGGTTTCTATGATGCACATGACATGTGGCATTTCCTGTCAGCTTTTGCACTATTCTTTTCGTTCCTCATGCTCATGACATTGGATGACAAACAAGAGTATAAACCATGAAATACCCTCAAGGCGTTCTAAACACTCGAACATTATATAATCCCCAGAAGGTAAGTGTGAGTATGACAAACACGAGTGGGCGTATGGAGGGAATTTCCTTATGTCTTGTTAAACTGTAAGCTCTCTATACATTGACAATCAACTCCTCAAATCTTGACAATAAGGAATGTAGTTATGTATTATGTTATTGAAAAACAATGGCGACTCAAATTAGAATTTTGAGAGTCGTATAAAATTATAGCTAATTATGATAGCCTCCTCTTTACAAACTGCTGTACCCTAGCCTTGGTTGAATTGCCGTGAGGCCTATATATTATAGGTAGCCTCATTTGGATCATGATTACAATCAGCAAATGTATACTGACGCCACAAGTTTGTACAGAAACAAATCATAAATTTATACAAGCCCACATTTCCTCCTCCCCACACACATATATATAGCACTGCTGAATGTGTATGATGATTATGTTGTTGACACACAGTCCATTTCCTCATCCCCACACACATAGCACTGCAGCTGTGTACTAGCTATACAGTCAGCAAATGTATACTGACGCCACAAGTTTGTACAGAAACAAATCATAAATTTATACAAGCCCACATTTCCTCCTCCCCACACACACATATATATAGCACTGCTGAATGTGTATGATAATTATGTTGTGATACTGCCCATTTCCTCATCCCCACACACATAGCACTGCTGTGTACTACATTTGTAGCTATACAGTCAGCAAATATACTGACACCGTAAGTTTGTACAGAAACAAATCATAAATGTATACATTCAAGCCCACATTTCCTCATCCCCACACATAGTACTGCTGTGTACTATAGCTAGCTATACAGTCAGCAAATATAATGACGCCATATAAGTTTGGAAAAACAATAACAAATTTACAGGCCCACATGAATTTCCTCCTCCCCATGCAGTAGCGGATCTAAAGGGGTTCAATTGAACCCCCCTCTCCAAGAAGCTTATAGTGAGTGGAGAGGCTTAGGCAACTAGTTAGCAAGTTTTTCCTTATATATAGCGGATATAATTATGAGTTACATAGCTTTTGCATGCATTTATCACTTTTACCTTTAGAGTTCCATAAGTCCTGCTACTAAGCTTTCTTTGACTGTGCAGTTTTAGAACTAAAAAGCTAGACATTGATCCAACGTGTTATCAGCTACATGCAATTCAGAGTCCTATTTGTTCCGCTCAACTAATTTGATAATTTGAGCTTTGCCTTTTCAAAAATCCTGGCTACGCTACTGAGAACTGAGAACTCCCCTTTCAAGAATCCTAGACGGACATGCACAGCTAGGTTAGGGTTAGACACTGTTTAGGAAGTTTCCACATGATTTAGAAGTCCTCAGGGCTAGTAGAACCCTCACTGCGTTTGGGATACTACAACCAGTCCTTTGGGCTTCTAAATCATGAAGAAACTTCCTAAACAGTGTCTAACTATAGTGGCAGTGTGGCGTGGCCGCAGGTAAACT
This sequence comes from Halichondria panicea, assembly GCF_963675165.1. Taxonomy (NCBI): domain Eukaryota; kingdom Metazoa; phylum Porifera; class Demospongiae; order Suberitida; family Halichondriidae; genus Halichondria; species Halichondria panicea. The sequence continues at coordinate 18,030,941 of NC_087377.1, read as the reverse complement.
CTATTGAATTTTAACGAAACTATAATAAGGAATGTCATACCCTACCTGCGGGATGTCCCACCTCCTCTACAATCTCACTGTAGTAACTAATCGACTATCAGCTATATACACATGGAGCCACTTATAGCAAAATACCAAGAGGGCCCGAGGAGGAGCCTGGGAGAATGTAGGTCATGTGAGGGGTACAGTATTTAAAGAGAGGCTCTGTAGTGAGAGAAGCTCAAAGGATCTGTTGTAGCAGCTACTGACAATGAAGTGTTTGGCTGTATTCCTCGTGTTGATTGGACTCTCCCTGGCCATGCCAGTTGGTGAGCAACTCTCTCTCAGTAATCTATTGTACACACTAATCACTCTATCCTATTCTCCCATGATCAGAGAAACAAAATGCTGAAGCTGAGAAGATTGACCTCGATGAATTGCTAGGATTGATCAATACTAGTCTCTTCCCTTCACCCTCGGTATGGCCCTCCTTTACATGGCCCTCCTTTCCTACCAGGAAGGGTACAGCTAATGCACAGGAAGAGCAGCAAGCTAAGGCTCAACTTGATCCTCTCAGCATTGCTACAATAATAGCAGCATTGATACTAGCTGGTGGTGGTATTGTAGGTGCTGCAATAGGAGCTGGTGGTAGCAAAGGACTCGACGAAATTTCCCTTCAAGAACTAGCTGATGCTCAAGGACCCAAGAAGATCACGGGTAAAGTAGCAGGCAGTGTTGCTGACGGTGCAGTTAGTGGAGAAATGGATGGAGCAATGGGTGGAACAATCAAAAATCTAGCCATGGACATCTCAGAGCTCGATAGCCTCCTTGGAAATCATCAGGCTATTCAACAAGACAATGCTAAGGACATACTAGTGGATGATTTGCTTTTTGCAGCCGCTGATCAACTGGGGAAAACCCTTCTAACACAAGAGCAACTGAAAGAGCTTTTCCAGCTAGTTCAAAAGATGGCTCCATTGATTAAGGGCTGAACATGTGAACACACAGTCATAGTAGAGTTGTAGCTAGTGGAACAATTCCAGCTGCATGATTATGAGTACGGTAGTTTAGAAAAGTTTGAACAGTTGACAAAAACTCCAATAAGGAATGAATAGCAAGAGTAGCTACTCTTGGCTGTACAGTGCATTCAGTAGCTAGAGAGAGTAGATTATCAATCACAAATGTTGATATTTTATGATTAGAATTCTAAGAAAACGTGCTGATACCAATGTGGCAGTGCATGATAAGCTACAAAGTATTATATCCAAAAATGTTTCCATGGCAACATAAGGTGGTGGGTTTGTGATGACAGTAAACAATTGTTATACTGATAATTATAGTGGAATGGGTAATCAGTTAGGGAGAGAAAAACCATGCATACTGTAAATCCAACAGTATACTAAACTGATAACACAATTGCTCAGTATGGCCTCACTTGTTTCCCCATATGGGGGGGGGGGGGGGGGGGGGTAAATTAAGGATTGTGTGCATGTGTATTTAGTGTAGTACTGTACATGTACTGACAATCACAATATTATAGGGGAAAATGGTACATGTGGTCATAATTTAAACAACGTTGCAATGAGAGTTGAACACATCATTAAAAAGATATCTTTCAGAAAATCAGAATTGGGTCGCCAGAAATAAAGTTATGACTGTTTTTGTGCAATAATTTTATTATTAGGACACATGCAGTGTATATACATGCTCGATTAACGATTAGTTTACAACAGTATATATGTCATAACTTTAGTTCTGGTGACCCAATTTCAATTTTTTCTGGAAAAGATTGCATGAAGGGAAGTAAGTCTTAATGTTGCGTTGTAATTACAACACTGTCAGCACACGATAAATATAAGATAAAAACGTTAATTAATAACAAATCAGTTTTTGCATGTCTATAATTAGCTATAATAATTATATAACTCCTATACAATGTCCGAGTGTTTAGAACGCCTTGAGGGTATTTCGTGGTCTATGCTCCTGTTTGTCATCCAATGTCATGAGCATGAGGAACGAAAAGAATAGTGCAAAAGCTGACAGGAAATGCCACATGTCATGTGCATCATAGAAACCAAGAATTAGGCAGTCCTGGTTACCATCCCTAGACTCTGCAGGAGGTACGCTCCAATCAGTAATTCTCTGTGGGGGGTAATTAGGGAGGGTTAATCATATGATACTATGTGGGGGGTAATTAAGGAGGGGCAGAACAGCTGTAGTGTATAGACATTGCATGCTATGTAGACAAAGTGTTCGGTTTGTAATAATTGTGTTCCTGTGTTCCGTAAAATCTATTGCAATATTTGTTCTGATGGTCCAATGTCAATGATTTTATGATTTTCTGAAAGCTTAGAAGGAGCCCGTTCAGATGGTAGGCTCAAATCCCAAATTTGGAACGGGCCATAATTTGGGAAAAGACTACCGTATAGCGGGTATATATTTCGAGGGTATAAATTTTCGCGGATGGACCATTACAAAAGATTTCGCGGATTTTATTTTCGTGGTTCCAGCCTTTTGGCGCATGCGCACATCAACATACAGCTGTACCTCCACACCGTTAGCCTCGAATCCATAATACTGAACACGCCTACTATTTATAAATTTTTGTGGGTATAAATTTTCGCGGTACAGGCTCAATCCGTGAAAACCGCGAACATTTATACCCTCAAAATATACCCGCTATACAGTATGCAGGGCTAATAGAGCCCATGATGATTTACAAAAACAGGCCAAAAAGAAACATGATTTTAACAACATTATTGGAACTAAAGTTATGGCTGTTCAAAGATAACGCTAAGTCAGGCCGATGTACATTTGAATACAGGGGTACACTAGAGGGACTATACACAACCACACACACTTACACACGCCCACACACACACATGCTCACCCTGGTATAGAAGAATATAGCGACCACCCAGAAGATGAGTGCGAGTATGACGAACACGAGTGGGCGTACGGAGGGCCTCTCCCGGTACACACACTTGGTGACAGCATAGTAGAGGAGGTACAGTATGAAGTTAGAGAGAAGACAGAAAAAGAAGATTGTTCCAAAGTCTGCCGGTCGCGTAGCAACCATGAATACAGCACTGCATTGGAGGGGGGGGGGGCGTTGTTATGAACTACCAAAATACAGTACACATGATTAAAATAGACACAATTGTAGAAGTTATTGTGTGTACTTACAATCCCCAGTTGAGTATTATGGACAGCACCATGATGGTGAACTTTGGCTGTAGAGGGAACAAGAGATAAATACACACACACCCACACACACCCACACACCCACACACACACACACACACACACACAGAGTACTACTCACATAATGCTGGGGAGGCCACACCCCCTTCCTGCGGTACATTTGGAGCAGATACCTCAGTGACCTTGGCTTGAGTTGCCAGCGATAGTATACCTCCACAGAGAAGATAAACGAAGAGACGACATACAATAGAAAGAACACTATCCAGAAACCAAGGCTATCAGAGTACACCTGAAGGGGGAGGGGCAGAGGATTAAGGACGGCTATTTCAACACATGACAGCAAATATAGCACAAGGCTATAGCTATGGATTTCGACTAATCACAAAACTTATTCTAAGCACATCATTGGAAAGGTAATTCTGAGAGCTATTGAATGCATCAATCAGTTTTGAAATTGGACAATCTGATTGCAAATTACGGGCTCTCAAAGATAGCTACCAAAACAGGTGAATTTGAAAAATAGCGCAAGGCTAAGTTTGCTTTAAATTTGTCAGAATTGCTGGATTTTGACAAAATTGGGAAGGTCATTATTATAGTGAATACGATCCTCTACACGTTATTCAGAGCAATAATAATTTACTTACAAAGTTACCCTACAGGCACCACCCACCCACCACACACACACCCACCCACCACACACACACTCACTCACCACACCGACGACTGCCACGAGTGTAATGAGAGCCAGAGTAAGCATGATCTTGTGTAGCCCAGGCTCCACATCTGGTGACCTGCTCTCTATCAGTTTATGCAGACCCAGGGCAGCGAGGATGTAGAGGAAGGTTGTGTCAAACTGATAGTTGGTGTTGCTTGGGCAGATGTGATAGGCGGTGCTCATCAGTCCCTCCGCCATTAGAGCCAGGCCTACCGACAGAGAGGGTTACACACGTGTTAAGTATTGCTATTATAATTGGGTTGCAAATGTGGACATTCATTCATTTCGAGTTTTCGCATAAATCGTATTCGTAAAGAGTGAGCATGCAATTTGCAATAATTAAAAACGCAATCAATACTTGTACAGTGTCATTCGCAATCGATTGACCTCGCATTCTAAACCCGATATTCTTATATAGTGTTATAGTTAGTGTTATGGTTACCATACGTACCCACGGCATAGTGTATACCAAAGCGTTGTGGCACGCCCACTCGCTCCTCTAGGTCTTTGCTGCAGTTGTACGCCTCATAACTCTTGTAAATACGTCTCCTGTATCGTGGGATATAATGTGAATCAATGTATAATGTGAAACAATCACATTGACAGTAAAAATATCGTGTATGAATAATTTTATTAAGTGTGGTGTTAACCCTAAAGGATGGCAATTAATTAATTTTTCTCACACACACCCACACACACACATCCACCCACCCACACACACACTCACACACACTGACCTCCTGCAGGCTATGACAATGTATAGGGACCCCAGTACAAAGAATCCAATGTTGGAGAAAATGTTGTTGATTGCACTGAACGTTAACCCTGAGTACACGTCCCACGGGTGAGAGCACAAAGAGTTAAAGTAGCACAAGTCTTCATTGCCACTCGAACTCAAGAGCTGCATGGGAGAATCAATATAATGTCATCATTCTAACAGATTAATCTTGCCAACAGACACTGACAGTAGCACTATCAAAGAGCTACTAAATGCAAATTTTAGATTTGTAATATAATTATAGGACGTTCGCAACATAAGTTATGGCCTCTCAAAGTTAGCTCCGAAAACAGGCCTGATTTTGAACCACTTATAGCCCAGAAAATGGACAATTTGGTATAAGATAGTGTGCTACACACTGACCCTCTGAGGTGATGACCAGTTGGTAAGCTGGTATACTATACACTCACCCTCTGTGAGGTGATGACCAGTTGATAAGCTGGTATACTATAGAACACTGCCACTATGAGCAGGTAGAGGGCGTAGTGGTTGTACTTCTTCTGTACAAAGGATGAGTCATCAATTGTACCCACATCAGACAACTGGACATTTATCTGGAGGAGGGAGGGAAGTTGTAGACCATGCAATATGTATTAATGGCAACTGTACTAACATAGGAGGGGAAGTTTACGTAATACAACAGTAACAGTGCATGCATGCATGTGCATGTGCACGTAGCTGATACTGTATAAAAAGGGGAGGAAGAGTGGGGGATTGTGCAAACAAATTAATGGGAAAGAGTGCGGGATATAATTTATTAAAACTAACTGGGAATGAGAAATCTTCCTCCTCTGGCTGATAGTCTTCTATTTCTCCATTTTCAACAGCTACCTCATACGAGTCTTGTCTCTGTAGAGGTCCCGCCCCCTCATTGTCCGTAGCCTCGGACATCGACCTCTGACCCTTCACACGACGCTCACACATTGCCAACGAGGCAGGGAGACTCTGAGTAGGCGTAGCATATGACGATTCGGATGAACTTTTGTTACGACTGCTGAATTTTAGAGGATGGAGGGAATTTTGATTCAGTGATCTTTGTACTCCATATGGAGTGCCTGCAGCATCTGTTGATGTTGTACTATCCTTTCTTATACGAGCAGCTCTGGTGTCATGTGACCCGGCTGGACTTGTAGGGCTAATCACACGATGTCCGAGTGCCAGCGTGAGGCTGTGCGCGGGCCCGGGGTTGTGTGATTCCGAGACGCTCTTTTGCCGGGGAAATTTGAGACGATTGTTGTTGGGGGTTGGCGTGGGCGTGAGCGAGGCAGTCACATTTTGACTTCCGTACCTTCTTCCGTATGGGGAGGTGGCCGGAGTGTAGCTCTCAGAGGTGTGTCTGGAACGACTTGAAGGGAACGTGACCTGAGATCCAGTGGGTGTGGCTGTAGGTAGGTCATAAGAATATGTATCGATAAGAATGATAAGAATCAGATGAGGTACGACATGCAGGATCAATTTTCTAATTATAAGATGACTCAGCATTAATAAACCTAGGCCTACAATGTACATGTGAACGGAATGTAATTAAAGTGCTCAATCAAGGCTCCTGCATGTCGTACATGGTTAATCACCTTTGTCAATGGCAGTTTGGATATGGGAGCCGAACATGAAACTGAGCAGGCTTGGACGTTTCACCAGTTGTACAACAGATACGTTGCTATTGCGATGGCTTTGTTGCATTATAGATCTGGGGATACCAAAGTCTGGAGTTTCCTCAGCAACAGGAGCGCTGTGGGGAACTGTACATAGCCCATGCTTTTCTTCAGCATATCAGCCTAAATGCAATTACTTATCTAAACATAATCATTAGATGGGCTTTTCAAGAGCTACAAAATCCATCTTTTAAATGATTCAAGTTATGAACACTCAAAGAATAGCTACCAAAACGGGCCCAAAAATCACCAAGCTGCATAATTATAATTAATATTAAACGTTAATTGGATTTTTAGGAGTAACTCACGAATATTCTTCTACTTCCTCTTCAGAAGAAGAGTCTTGTCTATTGTGAGGGGGTGGGGCTTCGACCAGGTCTTCCTTTTGTTCTTCTGACCTCCCCTCCTCGTAGCTACTCTCAACAAATTTCACCAGGTTTGATTCTAATTCCTTCACAATAGAGTTCTCGTCGAACCTGTGTAATGCACGAGTGTGATACACGCCCACACACACACATGCAGCACATACATACATTATACTGTACATACATGGGTACAGTTATTTAATCAATGGCTCCTTCAGCTGCCATAGCTTAAAATCCGTGTATTCAATTTCGATGTTATGATATTCTGAAAGCTTAAAACAAGCGGTATTCTCCCAATAACATTGTCCAAGGACAAAAATGGACAATTATGGCCCCAATAAAATGTTGGATATAAACATCATTTTAAGGCCTCTTTCAGAAATCTTAAATTAACGATACTAAAGCTATAAGAATAAACTACTGGTACCCATGCACACACACACACACACACACACACCCACACCCACACCCACCCGCCCGCACGCACGCGCACACACACACACACACACACACACACACACACACACACACACACACACACACACACACACACACACACACACACACACACACACACACACACACACACACACACACACACACACACACACACACACAAACTTGTGCATGTACCTTAGCCAGTCGAATATAAGGATCACAATGGCCACTATGCATACACTGGCGTAGACGAGTATTGCAATCACCACGCCTACCGCGTATCCAGAATCTGTGCAGGAGAAAGAATTGATTAATTAAGCACCAGCTACTGTAATCATAACATGTAAACAATGCCCATATCCAACCCGATGGGATAGTTACCTAACACTAACCCCAGTGCATGATAGCCAACCCGATGGGATAGTTACCTAACACTAACCCCAGTGCATGATAGCCAACCCGATGAGATAGTTACCTAACACTAACCCCAGTGCATGATAGCCAACCCGATGGGATAGTTACCTAACACTAACCCCAGTGCATGATAGCCAACCCGATGGGATAGTTACCTAACACTAACCCCAGTGCATGATAGCCAACCCGATGGGGTAGTTACCTAACACTAACCCCAGTGCATGATAGCCAACCCGATGGGATAGTTACCTAACACTAACGGCAGCATGGATTGTTACTAGTAGAAAGAATTAGCCCCTGACAGAAGGCGACGTAGGAAAATTCCTGGAGAGAGTTGTAAAGATGTGATACTAGAACTCTCCAGAGTAGCAACAGGACCTTTGGAACACCTTGTCGAAATTAACAGCCTATAAATGCTCATTTATGTGAATGTGACCGTCGACCATGGTTTCATGGCCCTCTAGCTCTGTGCAATGATGGCTTCAAGCTCAGTGTTTTTCTCGTAGGCCTAGCCTTAATTGATACACTGTCTGATATAGCCCTCTGTGTATGTTCTGTCCCTAACATGCGGTGGCTTGTGGCTTTATCACTATGCTTGTGGGCGTGTAGCCCACTTGACTTTGCTGACTGTGCAGAACAAAGTTCATATGTGAGTTTGACCAGACTCAAGCTTTTAGGTTGAGGCGGGTATTCGAGACTACATTAGACCCAGGGTTTAATTGGAAGAGCTCCTAAGGGCAACAGTGAAACAATGCCTGTAGTAATGCATAACAATGATTTAGCTGCATGTAATCACAGGATCTGCTACACACGCAAACAACAGGCCTTTTACAGCGAGAATGCATGTGCATGAGAAGGAGGGGGGGGGGGGGTTGGCGTATGAGGGGTAGAGTATAAAGAGAGGCTCTGTAGTGAGAGAAGCTCAAAGGATCTGTTGTAGCAGCTACTGACAATGAAGTGTTTGGCTGTATTCCTCGTGTTGATTGGACTCTCCCTGGCCATGCCAGTTGGTGAGCAACTCTCTCTCAGTAATCTATTGTACACACTAATCACTCTATCCTATTCTCCCATCATCAGAGAAACAAAATGCTGAAGCTGAGAAGATCGACCTCGATGAATTGCTAAGCATTCTGAACTCCCAAACAACAGATACTGACCAAGCTAAGGCTCAAAAAGGAAAGATAACAGCCAAAGGTCTGATATCCCTCTTCCCTACAATTGTCGACGCAGTTACCCACGATCAAGAACAAGCCAAGAAGCAAAGCTTGATCCATCCAATTTCCCCTCCATCTTTTGTATGGCCCTCCTTTCCTACCAGGAAGGGTACAGCTAACACACAAGAAGAGCAAGCCACGGCTCAAATTGGAATTTGGGCTGCTCTTGCTGTTGCAATAGCAGGAGCATTGGTAGGAGCTGGTGCTGGTAGAGCACTCGACGAAATCCCCCTTCAAGAACTAGCTAACACACAAGAAGAGCAAGCCACGGCTCAAATTGGAATTTGGGCTGCTCTTGCTGTTGCAATAGCAGGAGCACTGGTCTTGCTGTTGCAATAGCAGGAGCACTGGCAGGCGCTGGTGCTAGTGAGGGTCTCAGTCGAATTCCCCTTGAAGAACAAGTTAGGACTGAAGACATCGACCTCGCAGAGCTCATTAGTCTCCTAGGAAACGATCAAGCTATTCAACAAGACGATGCCAAAACCCAAAAATTCGGCAGACGAATTGGTGATTTCTTCCGTACTACTGTGGGCCCGTTCTTCCGTGACACTGTTGGTCCAGCCGTTAAGGACATCCTAGTGGATGATGTATTTCCTGCAGCGGGTGATCGACTAGGTGACATCATAAGAGGTGGTGGTGAGGAAGCAAAGATGGAGAGAGGGCTAACACAAGAGAAACTGAAAGAGCTTTTACAGCTAGTTCAAGAGATGGCTCCATTGATAAAGGGCTGAACATGTGAACACAAGTGTCATAGTAGAGTTGTAGCTATAGTGGAACAATTCCAGCTGCATGATTATGAATAGTTGAATATTGTTGAAAAGTTTGAACAGTTGGCACAAAACTCTACATGTATAAGGAAATCAACAATAGCTATTGAGGAGAGCTCACACAATGAAATTAGCTGTCACATGCATGACATTGTGATAGCTACATTTATAGCATGTACAGTATAAGTAGGGGACATATAAGGATCGAGCTCAAAAGGCATCAATTTTACAATACCTTTAGTAAAGTATTGACAGCTATAATCACAAGATCAGCTGCACACACACACACACACACACACACATGAGGCCCATTTATAGTTAGTGTAGGTCATGTGAGGGGTAGAGTATAAAGAGAGGCTCTGTAGTGAGAGAAGCTCAAAGGATCTGTTGTAGCAGCTACTGACAATGAAGTGTTTGGCTGTATTCCTCGTGTTGATTGGACTCTCCCTGGCCATGCCAGTTGGTGAGCAACTCTCTCTCAGTAATCTATTGTACACACTAATCACTCTATCCTATTCTCCCATCATCAGAGAAACAAAATGCTGAAGCTGAGAAGATTGACCTCGATGAATTGCTAAGCATTATCAACTCCCAAACAACAGATACTGACCAAGCTAAGGCTCAAAAAGGAAAGATAACAGCCAAAGGTCTGATATCCCTCTTCCCTACAATTGTCGACGCAGTTACCCACGATCAAGAACAAGCCAAGAAGCAAATCCATCTAATTTCCCCCCTATCTTTTGTATGGCCCTCCTTTCCTACCAGGAAGGGTACAGCTAACACACAAGAAGAGCAAGCCACGGCTCAAATTGGAATTTTGGCTTCTCTCGGTGTTGCAATAGCAGGTGCATTGGTAGCAGCTGGTGCTGGTAGAGCACTCGACGAAATCCCCCTTCAAGAACTAGCTAACACACAGGAAGAGCAAGCCACGGCTCAAATTGGAATTTTGGCTTCTCTCGGTATTGCAATAGCAGGAGCACTGGCAGGCGCTGGTGCTAGTGAGGGTCTCAGTCGAATTCCCCTTGAAGAACAAGTTAGGACTGAAGACATCGACCTCGCAGAGCTCATTAGTCTCCTAGGAAACGATCAAGCTATTCAACAAGACGATGCCAAAACTCAACAATTTAGCGATATCATAAGTACACTTCGGAACACCGCGGCAGACGCTATTCCTGAACTGACTGAACGTGCAGCTACTTTTCTGACTGAACGTTTGAGTGATTATCTGGAGAATCTGATACGCGGTACTGGTGGTGAACAAGCGAAGATAGAGGGAGGGCTAACACGAGAGCAACTGGAAGAGCTTTTGGAGATGGCTCCATTCATCAAGGAATGAACATGTGAACACAAGTGTCATAATTATAGTAGAAGAGTTGCAGTTAGTATAATTTTGCTGCATGATTGTGAACGAACTTTAATTGTGTGAATGTATTGTTTGAGCAGATGACACAGACACTCTCTCTATAAGGAATAGCTGTAGTATAACGTATTGATAGCTAACACAACGAAGACTAGCTGGCACATGCATGGCATGCATGTGATACCGTAGTACTATAGAATACTATGCGAATGAAGAACCTTTGCGAATGAACAAAATCAGCATGTAGACTTTGCAATCTAATTTTTGCGTTTTGACATACAAGAATCATGATGTTGTACGTACAATTACCGATGTAAAGCCATCAAAACCCGCAAAATCGCGTTTGATGCTCGTATAAAACATTCGTAGATAATATTTGAAGTAGGTAAAGGTCATACGAAGGGCAACACTTTACTGCAGTTATTAAGAGGACCCCAAAAGGCATCAACTCTACAATACAGCTAACAATGGCCTAGTTAATCACACAATCAACAATACACACACACGAGGGCCATTTACAGCTAGTGTAGGTCATGTGAGGGGTAGAGTATAAAGAGAGGCTCTGTAGTGAGAGAAGCTCAAAGGATCTGTTGTAGCAGCTACTGACAATGAAGTGTTTGGCTGTATTCCTCGTATTGATTGGACTCTCCCTGGCCATGCCAGTTGGTGAGCAACTCTCTCTCAGTAATCTATTGTACACACTAATCACTCTATCCTATTCTCCCACGATCAGAGAAACAAAATGCTGAAGCTGACCTCGATAAATTGCTAAGCATTCTCAACTCCCAAACAAAAGATACTGACCAAGCTACGGCTCAAAAAGGTGTAACAATAAAAGGTCTGATATCCCTCATCCCCACAATTGTCGACGCAGTTACCCATGATCAAGAACAAGCCAAGAAGCAAAGCAGCTTGATCCATCCAATTTTCCCCTCACCCTTTGTATGGCCCCGCCAACCCTTTCATACTAGGAAGAGTACAGCTAATGCACAGGAAGAGCAGCCAGCTAAGGCTCAAGTTGAGCCTCTCACCATTGCAATAATAGCAGCATTGATAGGAGTTGGTGGCAGTTTAATAACTTCTATAATAGGACCAAAAATTAGTGAACTACTCCCCTTTCAAGAACTAGCTAATGCTCAAGGACTCAAGAAGGTTGCGGGTAAAGTAGGAGGAAGTGTTGCAGGAAGTGTTGCTGGCGGAGCAACTGGTGCAGCAGTGGGTGGAGCAATCAACGGTCAAGTTAGGGCTGAAGACATTGACCTCGCAGAGATCTTTAGTCTCATTGAAAACGATCAACAAATTAGAGATATTTTAAACACACTTCGGGACGCCGTGGCAGACGCTCTTTCTGAACTGGCTGAACGTGTGGGTGCTGATCTGGTGGATCTGATAGAAGGTACTGGTGGTGAACAAGCAAAGATGGAGAGAGGACTAACACCAGAGGAACTTTTCGTAAGCATGCTACCAGAGCTAACACCAGAACAAATGAGCAGGCTTAGGATTCATGGTTGAATCAAACATGTGAACACAAGTGTCATAATTATAGTAGAAGAGTTGCAGCTATAATATTATAGTAGAACATTTTATAATTTTGCTGCATGACTTTAATTGTGAATGTATTGTTAGCGAGATGGCACAGAAACTCTCTCTATAAGGAATAGCTGTATAGTAATGTATTGATAGCTAACACAACGAAGATTAGCTGGCACATGCATATGACATGCGATACCGTAGTACTAGAATATTAGGCACATGAAGAACCTTTGTGAATGAGCTAAATCAGCATGGACTTTGCGATCTAACTTTTGCTTTTGCAAAGCAATCAAAACCCGCAAAATCGCACATTCGTAGTAGGTAAGGGTCATACGAAGGGCAACACTTGCTGCATGTATTGAGAGGTGCGGCTGCGGGGCTAACACTTGACTGCATGTATTGAGAGGTGTGGCTGTGGGGGCTAACACTTGCCTGCATGTATTGAGAGGTGCGGCTGCGGGGCTAACACTTGCCTGCATGTATTGAGAGGACCTCAAAAGGCATCAACTTAATAGTAAAGTATTGACAGCTAACAATGGCCTAGTTAATCACAAGATCAGCTACACACACACAAGGGCCATTTATAGCTAGTATAGGTCATGTGAGGGGTAGAGTATAAAGAGAGGCTCTGTAGTGAGAGAAGCTCAAAGAATCTGTTGTAGCAGCTACTGACAATGAGGTGTTTGGCTGTATTCCTCGTGTTGATTGGACTCTCCCTGGCCATGCCAGTTGGTGAGCAACTCTCTCTCAGTAATCTATATTGTACACACTAATCACTCTATCCTATTCTCCCATGATCAGAGAAACAAAATGCTAAAGCCGAAAATGTTGACCTCGATGAATTGCTAAGCATTCTCAACTCCCAAACAACAACTACAACAAATACTTACAAAGCTAAGACTAGTCGCAAAATTGGGGACTTGCTTAATCGCCTCCCTTTGGTACGTCTCTCCAGTGTCTTACCTACCAGGGAGGGCACAGCTATCACACAGGAGGAGGAAGCTAAGGCTCAAATCATAACGGCGGCCGCAGTGGCGTTAGCCCTGGGCGCTGCAGCTCTCGGAGGTGCCTCTAACGCAGGAGTTAGAAAATTATTGGACACACTCTACCCCTCCCCCCAAGAAGAACCCAAAGTTGACCTCTCAGAGCTTATTACTCTCCTTGGCAAAGATCCAGTTATTCAACCGGAAGCTGCCTTGAGTCAAAATCTACCTCTACTGCTTCCCTGGGTACTTCCCCTAAACCTCTTACCTATGAAGGGTACAGCTAATGCTCAGGAAGAATTAGCCCAAGTACAAGAACCTGTGACAATAACGTTGTTGATTGCTCTATTGGCTGCAGCCACTGGAGGTGCTTCTGGAGCGGGGTTTAAAAAATTATTCGACAAACTCTACCCCTCTCCCCAAGAAGAAACTAAGGTTAAGATTGACTTATCAGAGCTTATTACTCTTCTTGGCAAAGATCCATCAGTTATTCAACCAGAAGTTGCCTCAACTCAGATTATTGCTTCGGATTCGTTGTTGCACAGAGGAGCTATAGCTACAGGCCGAATAGATCTTCTGTGTGCAACCATGCCAGGAAGATGTTCGAAACAAGCAAAGATTGAGGGAGGGCTAACACGAAAAGATCAACCTTATCAACAAGACGCTGCCTCGAGTCAAGGGTTTGGTAATATGTCCCGTAGAAAGTTTACTCATGCTTCTAAGCCTTGGGGGATGGATCTCCTGCCTTTTCTCATGCAACCACGACTGCAAGCTGAACAAGCCAAGACTGAGGGAGGGCTAACAAGAAAGCAGCTGATGCAGCTAGTTCAGAAAATGGCTGCAATGTCCGGGCTAGATACTAAGATGGCTAAGATGACTAAGATGGCTAAGATGCAGCTTCCACTCGTGGGCTGAACATGTGTTATACATAGAGTTGTAGCTATTGGTACATCAATGCTGCATAATTGTGAAGTTGACACTAATATTTCGTATTTTACAGCTCAGAATGGTGACGTTAGAACCTATAATTATTGTGTGCATTAATATAATTTGTAATTTTAATATTCGAATGATGTTTTACAATACGAAAAATATGAGAATTTCCACCGTACAAAATACCCCGCTATATAGTGATTATTGTTTGAACAGTTGGCCCAGAATTAACAATAGCTGTTGAGAGCTAACACAATGAGGATTAGCCGGCATATGCATGACATGTGATAGCTACACATAGCAAGCATGCATGGGTATAAGGGTCCACTGCATGTATGTTGACAATGACCTATATAGTTTATCACACGATCAGTTACACACACACACACACACGAGGGCCATTTATAGCTAGTGTAGGTCATGTGAGGGGTGGAGTATAAAGAGAGGCTCTGTAGTGAGAGAAGCTCAAAGGATCTGTTGTAGCAGCTATACTGACAATGAAGTGTTTGGCTGTATTCCTCGTGTTGATTGGACTCTCCCTGGCCATGCCAGTTGGTGAGCAACTCTCTCTCAGTAATCTATTGTACATAATCTGCTATATACTCGGCACACATACATGCTGCTACTATATAACAGCATCTATTTTTACACATGCAGAGAGAACAAATCAACTATCAAAGGCAGAGGCTATTTTGGACCTATGTTGCAAGTACCCGAGCTTACGGCCATTGCTGTGCAGTAGCAGCTTCATCTGCTCCACTAAAAATCCAACAAGACAAACTACAATTATAGCAAAAACAGAAAAAATTTCTCCACCAACACAAATATCCCCTTTCGTTAAAGTTCAAGACTCGTCAGGATTGCTCAGTAGTGTCCCCTCGATACGGCGACTAGCTACTGGCCTCATCAGCAATCTTGCTAACTACGTGAACCAGACTAAGACTGACGTGACTCTAGCTGATATACTCAACACACTTCGTAAAGGCAGCAAAAATTTCGACTCCCTACTGGAGAAATTGATGCCTTCTGTTTTGCAACGTATTAAAGATTTTATGGCGGGATCTTCGGAGAGTGAGAAAAGTGTGCCAAACGAAATGTCAACTACCATAACAACCAGCACACCCCCTACAACACGACTACCCATAGCAACCGGCCCACCTCCTACAAAAACACCCCCATTAATTATTAATAATATATTGAACAACCTACCAGCGGCTATCAGACGAAAATTAGCAGACCTAGTAAGAGGGATAATCAATAAAGGGTCTCCTCCACAGAGCCAGGGTATTGCAGGCCACACCATCCCACTGTCTAGCTACGCTGGACTAAGTCGCTGTTTTTCCCAAGGTCTAATGGAAGAGGATCTAATGCGGTGCCTGACATTTAACCGTGCTAATAAACTAACCTCTTACACACAAGAAGCTATCTATGAAACTGCTCCATCAGTGGTGGAAGACAAACAGGATATTGCTAAGACTCAAGCTGAGGAAGAATTGCTAGAAGAGCTGGAGGAAGCACTCAATAACTAACCTACTGCTGTGTATGTAGTGTGCTATACTATATAGATTGTGTGTGCTGTACAATATGTAATTAGTATCATGATTGTGTGTGCACTGACTGTATTAGGTCTTGTCTATAATAGAGCATCTTCGTCTACATGAGCATCTTTGAAGGGCTATAACTTTAGTTCCGTTGTTCCAATAACGCTAATTCTAGGATTTTCTGAAAGCTTAGAAAAATACCTATCAAATGGTGTCATAAAATTTCAGATAAAAAGTATTTGCCAATTTGGCGATACCATGGATTTCCAAGGCCGAAAAATGTCAAATTATAGCCTCAATTAAATTTTGGATTGAAACATAATATGTTTATCATTTGAAAGGTCTCTCTCTAAGCTTTCGGAAAAGTTCAAAATTTTTGATATCGGATCAACGATAACTAAATTAATGGCTATTGAAAACAAGGACCAACTAAGACTATATTATGGTACATGACTCACCAGAGAGGACTGTCTCTACGGTGATGGTGACGGTCTTGATCCTGTCGGCAGAGGTATAGGGGGTGGGGTTAAAGTTATCCCCCCTCCGTCCCATGTGGAGTAGCCCCTCCCCCTCATTGTAGCCACACCCACCCTCTAGTCCATCACTAGGGAACACAGTCAACACCACGTACAAGAAACCACGAGTTCCATTCACCTACGATGCACAGTATTCAAGAACAGTATAATTACTGTGATATACATAATTATATTCACACATACAATTATACCTACATGCATGAAGTATACATGTAGGGTTAGCACAACTACCAGCTGCATGTGATATAAAGGCCAGGTCCCAAATAAGCAGTTTGTGTGCAAAACAACCCCTCGATCAACAAAGGCCACCTCTGTACAAAGACCAAAACCGTGCCATTCCCCAGAGGTGTCTAGTGGGTGTTAATCTCACGCTAAGCACGTGTTGACTAGCATACCTGTGTGTTGATGGCAGCCAACTTTTTCATCGTTTGGTACCTCCCTCTATGGTCAGGATTATCCAGTAGCTCAACTACCGGGCACTGTGCGGGGTAACCATATCAAAGACTATAATCAACCTTTGATGTCAGGTGACTTACGTAGGCTGTTTGAAGGGATGCAATGGCACAAATACTGGAACTGTTGTCGTCTGCAGTGAACCTTACCCGCACTCTAGTGGGCGGGGCTTCATACTCGTACAAAAGATACTATAATGAATAATTAAGTGAATTTAGTTTATGGTGAGTTAGAATATGAATAATGCAGGAGATTAATATGAGGTGTATGATATTCATGCCATCAGTGCACTCACAGATGGTCCAGATGGTGAAGCTTGTAATGTGGTAGGGCTATTCATTCTGTGTGTATGTGTGTGCGTGCGTGTTGCAGCTGTTGCTATAATACTGAGTCAGCATAGTGTGCACAGTGCAGTGTGTACAATACAGTGTATATTAGGAAGACAACAGAATGACTATACTGTTGACACTGTTGACACTAAAAGGTTGCACATTGTCCATGTACAATAACAGCCAGCTGAATCATTATAGAGAAATATGTTTCCAACAAGAGGAAGCATTCATCGCTACATACACCGACACAGAGGTTGCATTAATGATAATGTATAATAATGATATACTTAGCTGCTCTGTACCACACACAACTTACTCAAGTTTAAAGGGTTTTACGATGCTGGTTTCCAAGGAGACATAAAGAGGGGTGTGCTGGCTGGTGGAGAGGTCGATCAGTAGTGAAGTGACATTAGCTTCATCATCTCGGTTAAGCAGAGGGCAGAGTGTTCTCTCAACACTGTTGTAAGCAAACCTGACCAAAGAAAGCAATAACAATTTATTCAGCAGAAATGCTACTCTAATTGACCTCAAGTGTGTAGACTAGTGTACAGAGCCTACAGTGTGGTCCCACTGTGTGCAGAGCCTATAGTGTGGTCCCACTGTGCGCACTGTAGCTAGTGTACAGAGCCTATAGTGTGGTCCCACTGTGCGCACTGTAGCTAGTGTACAGAGCCTATAGTGTGGTCCCACTGTGTGCACTGTAGCTAGTGTACAGAGCCTATAGTGTGGTCCCACTGTGTGCACTGTAGCTAGTGTACAGAGCCTATAGTGTGGTCCCACTGTGTGCACTGTAGCTAGTGTACAGAGCCTATAGTGTGGTCCCACTGTGCGCACTGTAGCTAGTGTACAGAGCCTATAGTGTGGTCCCACTGTGCACACTGTAGCTAGTGTACAGAGCCTATAGTGTGGTCCCACTGTGTACACTGTAGCTAGTGTACAGAGCCTATAGTGTGGTCCCCACTGTGTGCACTGTAGCTAGTGTACAGAGCCTATAGTGTGGTCCCACTGTGTACACTGTAGCTAGTGTACAGAGCCTATAGTGTGGTCCCACTGTGTGCACTGTAGCTAGTGTACAGAGCCTATAGTGTGGTCCCACTGTGTGCACTGTAGCTAGTGTACAGAGCCTATAGTGTGGTCCCACTGTGTGCACTGTAGCTAGTGTACAGAGCCTATAGTGTGGTCCCACTGTGTGCACTGTAGCTAGTATATAGTGCACTTATGTTTTTTCTATCAAAGAAAAAGTTTGCATTTCGTGAAAAGAATAACCTGTCTGTATTGTCAGCTCTATTAAATTGAAAGTGCCACTACAGCTTCAGTTGGGTAAACACTGTGCCCACATACACTCTTCACTTTCATCACTCACCCTGACTCTATGTGGGGGAGGGCCCACGAGACCACACCCATTGGTTGTCGTACAGTGACGAGCACTGGATGACGTATGGTAGCATTCACGCTAGACACATACACTCGAATAGCCTGCAGCCAAATAAACAATAAGTCTGGAGTTATATTATGCTCTAGTTAATTATTAAGTATTTATTGCACTATAATATATAAAGTGAGCTAGCTCAATATTGGTCAGAAGATTAAAATAAGTATACTGTGTGTGTGTGTGTGTGTGTGCACTGCTCTCGTTGCATACCAGTGTCAGTACATGTACTCAGTAGAGGCTATAATACTTGTTTATAATGTTCTTATATACCTCAGCTTGTGTGGAGTTGTCCAGAGCTATGCACAGTGAGGCTGGAGCTGCAAGACTGACATTCAGCTCATAGCGACCTCCAATAAGCACAGGTGTGCAACCAAGTGCTCCTTGTGTTAGACACAGGGTCAGGACAAGGGTACACCATTTCCTGCAGCTAGTCATAGCAGCCATAGGTCCTCCAGGAAGGTAGCTAGCTAGCTTTCTTCCAAAAGCTCAGCTTCGCAGCATGGCGACCAGCAGACACGCCCCCCATTAGACATAATATTATTGCAGATTCAAATCCAGAGTTAATGATCATTACCCATAAGGCATAAGCAGATTGAGTTAACGACCATTACCCCATAACACAGATTGAGTTAACGACCATTACCCACACACACATGGCCAGCTAAGCAGAGTAAGTGGCTCAGTTACTATACCGGCTAGAGCCAGAGGAAAGTGCTAATGGAGGTATCTATGGGAACAATGTGTTGGTGTGAAGAGTTGTGTGTCACCTCTGACTGCACTCATGGCTCTACCACCGCTGCCTCGTAGGTCCTGCCTCACCACTGACCCCGGGGCTGACCTCACTGTAGTCTCCAGGGAGAGCAGACAACGACCAAGATCATGTCCCGAGTCATCCAGTAGGAAACGGCAGGTGAGAAAACAAAGCAATCCTACCTACTACTAGTAGTCTTGCAATCCCCAGACGTTTCATTCCTATGTTTGGGTCTGGCTTCCGCGACACTATACAGACCCGGACAATACCATCATTATTATATACCTACAGCTGTAAGTACATGCAACAGTTGAATCACATTTTTTAATTCCTGCTATTCTATCCTCCTTTCTCTGCATGATATTTCATGTGCATACATACAGGTTGATGTATTGCAGTCTCTGCTGCACAAGTTGACTAATGGCGGCGGTGGCTCTGTGCTGCTCAGACAAGCCTTCAGGGCCTCCAATGCCAAGGGAGAGGAGCGCATCTCACGTGAGGCCCTCTACCACGTCCTCTGTAACTATCTCACCAGTCTAACCAGGAAGCAATTCAACCATCTCTTGAACCAGTGAGTGAAGTGGCAGTAGAACTGTATAATAGATATACTTGAGAATACGGGTATTAATTTTTTGCAAACTGACAAGAAAAGGAGCTTTGCTAGTATTAGAATTGCTACTGTAGCTACCATAATTATGTATAGATAGATCAACAGATATTAGGATTATTAATACACAGTGTGTGTTGTGTTGCTGTAGACTTGGACTGAGCACTTTCAAGAGTATCACTTTCAACAACTTCATCTCCTGTGTCCCTGGCTCCACCGCCCACTCACGCCCTCACACATCCCGCCCACGCACCACCTTCCTTTCACTAAGGTAGGGACTATTGAATGGCGTGCTTTTACATACAAGTGCGTTACATTAACAAGTGCGTTTTGGGCCAAAATCTTTCGTTTTTGATGGAAAGGCATGACTAGTGATAATTATATTTCTAATGTCGTCATGGTTACCTGTATTTAATTGTAATTAGCCGTTCGCATGTTACAAGTTAGTATCAAGTCTGCCAATTTGGAGGTTGCTAAATAATATTATTCATCAGTGTCTATACATGCATAGTTTATTAACCACAATAAGCTTGTACCATGTCATGTTATAAAAGGGTGCCCCTTGCACAGCTTGACTACTTAAATTTGTGTAAACTATTATAAAACAAAATTTTTGGAAGGCCAATATTCTCCCTTATGGGTGAGGCCCACTAAATAAAAACAAAGTTATGAAATGCACCTATTCTTCTAGCCTCGATTCCAGGCCGCCCTCAATTGAGAAAGACAGCCTGGTATACACTGTCTCGTCTCATTGAATCTTAGGGGTCGAGATATCTTAGTAAATTAATCAGTATAATTATTGTATATTTAAAATGAGTCACTGCACAAATCATAGCAGTTTTAATAAAATAACACAGCTACTTACAACATTTATGGCCTAGATTAGTGACTAGTTTTGTTGTAATGGCTTCTACTTCTCTTCTGCTCTTGCTCACGCTCTCTCCAGTGTTGAAAAGTCAGGTTTTGTCTTTTTTGTACTCAGTGTGGTAGAGTGGTGGGCGTTTTTCTGTCAGTACCTACCGGCTCTGGCAAGTCTACTTTGCTTCCAGACGCTTGTTTGATGCCATCTCAGTAAGATCAGTGCTCCTTGTATGAGCCTTGAGTTGTGATGGCGATTTCTCTCTCTTGACCCCCCACTAATAGTTTAATCATAGATAAAAGAGAGAAAAAAGAGATTTCTCTCTTTTATCTATGGTTTAATCAACCACGTGGGTTAATTGATAAATTACAAAGAGTTTTACTAACAAATTTACTATTAAATCCACCCATGCACAAACGTGATTACCAGGCCCTCTAGTGAGAGGGGCTGGGATCGAGGCTACTGTTCTTCTAAGGTTTTATATGGTCGTGTTGTAAGAGCATCATCTGAAGATTATAGCATGCTTTTTTGTGGCCAAAATCTTTTGTTTTTGATGAAAAAGCACTTATCAGTGATAATTAGTGATATTATTTCTAGTGTCATTTTACTATTGCCATGGTTACCTGCAGGGGAGAGGCCAACATCAGTCAGGTCACAGGTCAAGTGCTGGAGAAATGCAAACAACTAGACACCCACCACACAGGCAAGGTATGTCACATGACACCTACCACACAGGCAAGGTATATCATTCTATCCCCCATAGTGGCGTAGGAAGCAATTTTAATGGGGGGGGGATCTAGTTTTTTTGAATAGAAAAAGAGTACGACTATCTACATAGCAGCTTGGATAAGTCTTCTCTACTTAATAGCCTAGAAATATTGAGGAGCCCCTTCCTACGTCAATGTCCATGCACTCTTTCTTAGAAGAAAGAATATATCCTCACTTGTATTGTATTCTCTGATTAATGATGCCTACATGCTCCCTGCATTGCAGCTCATCCCTGATCAATTGAGAGCTGTCCTGAGATCATTTGGTATTCCTGTAACCCCCGCCCAACTCACTGAGCTGTGTCAGTCGCTAGGTTACAAGGAGGGCGGGCTGGTCGACTATACCGTGGTACTAACACACTTCACGCTACGCAGCAAGTCAGGCATCATCCACTCGAAGCTCACAGACAAACAACAAAGGTTTGAACACAATACACAACCATTGGTACAGTGATTTCAAAGTAGTAGTGGCTGTTTCAAATCACAAAAATCCTTTTTTATAGCCTATAACTAGGCCTAAAGAGATGGCCATTTTTGACAATAATTTCATATAACCATGCAGTGTGGGCCTATCCCTGATCATGATAACTTACTGGATGTACTCATAATGCGTAAAAGTAGATACCTCCTTGACTAGGTTTCATGTTGATGAGCCTAAGAGAGCCTGCACCTCGATGGGAGATGCAGAGACTAGACTCATCACTGTACTCAACTCACAGTTCCTCAAAATACTCGCTGCTTTCAAGTGAGCCCCCCCCACACACACACGCCCACACGCATAATTACTGTATAGCAGGTTTGTATGAACACTTAAAATAATATTTCATATTCTAAATATTCGTACAGCTCAGAATGGTTGAACGTACATAGAACCTTATTTGCACATTATAGTTTCACAGTTTTAATTTTCGGATTAATCCCCTGAATACGAAAATGTCCACCATACGAATATAACCCGCTATATACGATGTACCCGCCACCCTAAACAGGTCACATGACAGAAGAGGGCGTGGCTACGTGCCGAGGGATGTATTCCTGTCAGTCTTGTACAGCCATGCCGACGGTAGTGACAATCCTGATGACATTGAGAGCATTGCGGAGAAATTGTCTGACAACAATTGGGTACCCTATCCAAAGTTCTTGGCGCTGTTTGAGCACGCCCCCTCATCCATCAGACCCCCCACTGTGATTACCCCCCACAAAGAACCAGGACAGGTGATTAAAAAACTGAAAACTATGGTATTAAAATATTTAGTGTGCTTTTTATTTTATTATTGCTTGTACCACTCGAAGCAATAATAATGGTGAAGCAAATACTGTCGAATAAAAATACAATGCTGTAGAATGACATAACATTTCCCATGCAGTTGATGCAGTGTCTTCATGACATAGTGAGCAGTAAAGGTGCTGAAGTGACTCAAGTGTTCCATAGCTTGGACCCTGGTAACACCGGGAGGCTAACACTAGCCATGACCACTGAGCTGCTGGAGAGGTGAGAGAAGGCCGGGCTATAATGGTCGTCCTGAAATAGAGTAATAATTGTACAAGTTTTCATTCGTAGAATTTGACTCATCCCAAATCTTTGATCTACTGTAAGCAAACCACGTGATAGTAATTACCTCAGATTTAGTTCTGCTCGAACCCTACAAATAGAAGAAGAATTGTGGATTTTGGCATATCCCATGTATATCTTTGATCAAGAGTAAATATCTACTCTGGCTTTCAAACATACCACATGATTGCCTGTGCAGGTTTGGTGTGTGCTGCTCCCAGTGTGAGCTGGAGGTTGTGTGGAGATCACTGCTCAGGAACAGAGACAACACTGTCCAGTTCCAGGAGTTCATGAGGCACTTCACTGACAAACCATCCTCAGCAGAACGTGTGTATAATGCATATACCGTATATAGTGGGTTATTTTCGTGGGGTAAAATATTCGTTATTTTCGTGTGTGGCAAGCTGAAAACCTAGGCGTGGCTTACCGGATCACATGCAATGCATTAAGTCAAACGAAATTTTTACTCATAAAAATCACCGTTTCGAGTTGAATGAATTTTTACCCTGAATTACCCGCCATACGACACTCATGTATTACAATAGATACAATCCATTTATGTACTATAGAATGTCACCACCTTTTAAGTCAGGAGCATTGTAGCTCTATCATAATTATAGAGTGTGCATCTAGCTTCACTGTTGTTGACTGTACACACATACAATTGCAGTGTACACTGTACCCGTGTGCTATTATAGCCACTGTTCAGTGCCTTGCCTATAGTATAGCATTGCGTGTATAGTGTGACTCTATTACCTCATGGTCCCGTAGACTCCAACAAAATTAATGAGCTGATAAATTGAAAAGCAACTACAATAGTATCACTGTTACACTGTACATGTATGTATATATAATTATGATAATTATGTAGTATTGTGTGCTCCTACAGGGAGGCCCCACTTGACTGATGATCACCATTTCATGCTCTCTAAGAACCTGCACAGAGATGAGGACATGGTGGCAGAGTCTATCCTCTCCACCCTCCGGCTACACCAGTCCCCATTGCTCAAACAACTGACCCCTCATGATCCACTCAACACTGGCACACTACCAACACACACCTTCCTGGTAACTAGCTAGCTGTACTATATAATAGTGTCATCACACGTATACTGTACTATACAAACATCATAATAATTATTGAGATTATTTATTATTGATATTTACCCTCCCCCCCTTGTAGGAGTGTGTGTCTAGCGTGTGCCCTGATCTCTCCAGAGATAAGCTTCAACTGCTACACGAGAGACTAGGAGATACTGTTTCATATCATCGCCTTCTCTCTAAACCACGACACAATCCGTATCGTCATGGCAGCAACATGAGCTCTGTGATGGCACATAAACCGCCCACTCCCAGCCTCACTGACACCCACGCACCATCTGTGCTTTCAGCCCGCCCACCTTATGGCTTATCGGGGGTCAAAGTCCATCTACAGAGACAGGTACACAACATTCAATATAGCTACAGCTAGTTCCATGTATCTATGTCAGCTGAAATGTTTGGCATTTTTGGCATTTTGTTTATGCCAATGTTTGTAATAACATCAGAGCGTGTGTTTACATCTTGAGGGTACTAGAGTTGGCTCTGTAACTTTAGTTTTGATCGTCTATATCAAAATCATAATTATCTGAGAGATAACATTATGTGGCAATTTGGCTGTACCATGGATTATAGCCCATGGTCCAAAGCCGAAAAATGTCAAATTAAGGCCCCAACGAAATGTTATATTTTACACATTATCTGAAAGGCCTCTTCCTAAGCTTTCAGAAAATAATAAAATTAACGTTATTGGACCAACGAAACTAAAGTTATGGCCGTTAAAAGATGCTCTAATGTGTCCAAGCCACTAGTAAACTCATTTTATATAGCTCCCTGTCTCTCCAACACACTAACTGTCATACTTATCTGTAAGAGTACTTTTATTATTATGTGTCCCTCCCTTCCCAGTTGGTCAAGAATTGGCGTACAAGTCGTCGCCTGTTCCGAGACGTAGACCGTGGGCGTACTGGTCGTGTGGGGGTGGGGGAGCTGTGGGGGGTCCTGGCGCAGTGTGGGGTAGAGCTAACCACAGACGACCAGTTCCATATCCTCGAGCTACTGGATCCACAACTCAAGGGAACCGTTGACTACAATCATCTGATTGGTGCCGTCTTTGAGCAGCAGTGAAACTATAGCAACCATTAATATAGACTAGTGTACAATCATGTAGGAGGAACTTTCTTAATTTATGTTTTGTGTAAATGATTTAATAATAATTATTGCTACATGCACATGTCAAGTATTTACTCATGTACAGTATTTTATTTCATTTTGCAAGACTATTTTCACACATTAATTTTTAGGGTTTCCTGAAATGGATACTGTATAATGTTATTCATGATCCTAATTGAATTGCCCTCTGCTAACGCCGCGGTCCATGCACAGCCCCGCCCTCTCTTTCTCTGGAATTCAGTTTGAAAGTTTATAGCAGCTTTGTGGTCAGAGTTTTAATAATATAGAGAAGCCTAGCCAAGCTAAGAAAGAATCAACTGGTAGACACACTCACCGATCGCGAGGAGCTTCGCTTTTATCAACACAAGGAAACACTGTCAACTCTGTGTAGGTATTGTCATACACTGCATACATCTAGATCTATAGCTGTGCAACACTGTAGATCTAGCTATAGCAATGTTGTTATCCTTTGCTCTAAACTGTGCTGGTATCTATGGATAGCCTGGGTCTGGATTGTGTATCTATGGATAGCCTGGGTCTGGATTGTGTATCTATGGATAGCCTAGGCCCTGGATTGTGTATGTATAACCAGAGTGTGTGCATGCAGTGGACATCAAATTATATTTCCAGGCTGAAAATGCATGCTAAACTATCCCTGTCACATCAAATGAAGTGAATGAGAGCTTGTGGCTAATTATAACTGCATGGTTTGTATACACAACATGGAGGTGGTAGTTGAATTACTAGTTGCTATAATTGTGAATTCTCTACAGATAATCATCACTGCATTGCTCCGTGTGTCACTGAAGAGATGAAGCTGCTGGTACTACTAACAGCCTGTGTGCTTTGTTATGGTGGGTACACAGTGTGTATAATATTTGCATGCATGTTAGTCATCACTGTGGTACACCATGCACAACCCTGAGACTTGTGTCTACTTTGTAGTGCCCCCTAATGCTGCAATGTGTACTTAATTAGCAACAATCTCATTTCATTTTAGAATGTTGTTTGCAAACTGCATGTGATACTAACCAGCACATCCATTTAGCTCTTGTTAACACCTCATGCATGGTAGGTGGTAGGTGGGTGGCATGTTGGTTGTGGGTGGTTGTGGTTATATGTCCCATTCTTTGATGTTCTATTTGGTGATTCTCTCTAGTATACACACACGCCCCTAACATGGCAACGTGGTAGCTTGCCACCGAGTGGAACACCCAAGCATGTGATCTAATCAAGTTATAGTCTAAACAAGTACACTTGTTTGGGGTAACATTTCCTGTCAACAATAGCCATGCAGGGCTAAATCACAAGTGCATATCTCAACTTACATAACTAGTCAATATACATGCTATTGCTTTCAAAATACGTGTAGTTATATACATACTTGCTCTTATTTTGTGCTTTTGCTTAATTCTCTTTGCAGGTCAGCAGCCGGTAATACCGGTAATAGAGCCGGTGTTGATAGTAGGTCGTGCTGGGGAGATAGTCACCATCACGTGTATTGTGGGAGACATTGAACCTAGTTCCACTATAATACTCACTGACAACTCTCAGCAGCTGATGACAAACAACCAAGACGTGCAAACTGACCGTGTGGTGTACACGTATGGTCCATTAATACCAGAGGACGAAGGTCGTATGGTCATCTGTCAGTACGGTGATGAACAAGCATCTGGAAGTATCTCTGTGCTGTGTAAGTCAATGTGCAGGTAGTGATGTGCCCACACTGGTCGGTGGTGGTGATGGTTGATATTACAGCTGTAACCACCTCTAGACAAACACAACCACCTTCCTAATAGGCCTATATAGTTTATAAGAGGTGTCTTGAATTGATTGAATATAATTATAGCTATACCAATTTCAAAAATGCTGGGCACCACATCACTAGACAGCTATAGCTATAATGTGTGTTTACTTTCACAGGTCTGGCTCCATGCTAATTAATAATGTATACCAATCCGTTCCCTACACATGCACATGCAGTCCCTCCACAGTATTCAGTGGTTGACACCGCTCACGATGTTATAGAGGGCAGTGCGTACAGAGTGACCCTGGATGTTGCAGCCAACCCCATGCCTACTAACCAGGAGACAACGTGGACCTTCAATGGTGGTCCTCTGGGGGAGCGCGTTACTGTCACTTTCAACACTCTCGAGTTCACTAACATCAATAGAGACCACAGTGGTGTCTACGCTGTCAGCTCCACCACCAGCGCTGGGACTAGCACTCCGGATAACTTTAATATCACCATCAATGTGTTGTGTGAGTATAGTATTGCTTAGCTTCCATACAGCTATGGCCGTGAAGCCTTAGTCATGCAGTACATAGATTCCAGAGTGTGTTAAGTCTGTCACTGAAGCATGAAGAATGTAACCACCAGTAATTGTTTAATAACCCCCCCTCCACACACACCCCCCCACACACCCTCCCCACACCCTCCCCACACACCCTCCCCACACACCCTCCCCACACACACCCTCCCCACACACACACACACACCACTCACACACCATTCACACACCCTCCCCACCCACCCCCCCACACACCCTCCCCACACACCACTCACACACCCTCCCCACACACCCTCCCCACACACCCTCCCCACACACTCACACACCACTCACATACCCTCCCCACACTCACACACCCTCCCCACACACCCTCCCCACACACACTCACACACCACTCACACACCACTCACACACCCTCCCCACACCCTCCCCACACACCCTCCCCACACACTCACACACCACTCACACACCCTCCCCACACAGACCCACCTATGTTCACTGCTGAACCCAGCACTGGTCTAGTATGCACTGAGACCACCACCTCCTCCTACACCTGTGTGTTGTTAGAGGGGATGGGGGGAACTCTGAACTGTGCTACCGTGGGAAATCCCCCACCCACCCTCACAATCAACTCAGATGTGTCTGAGCAAATCTCTGTAAACAACATCACAGGATTGGTAACATTTAGCTCCGCCACTAATGGAGAGAATGGAGCCACGGTGGACTGTACTGCCACTAATGGAGATGTCACTGTGTCAAGATCATTCATCGTCCATGTTGGCAGTAAGTGGCTTTAATGCAAGTGTAAGGATAAAACGGATTAAGATAGCAAATGTAAAAGTACAAACAATCAATGTTATGCTATTACACGTCGTGTTTGATTGTTTGTGTGGTATGGAAAAATGTGAAGTATTTGGCAGAGAATCTAGTTATGGAGCATGTTCTGTATTAACTGTGTGTTGTGTTTTTTTGTAGGAGGTCCTGCTCAACCTACTGACGTCACGGCAACTATCTCTGGCAGCATCTTAACTGTCTCGTGGACCTACTCTGACCCTGACAACATTAATATCCCTCTCGTTCAATTCTCCTACACTATACAAGCAGCTACTAGTGGTTCAACTGTTGTCAGGGATGGCACTGCTGGGCCTAGTGAGAGAAGCCTCACAGTGGATGTGTTAGAACTTGAGGAAAACACTCGATACAACGTTGAGCTCAGAGCAGAGAATCAGTTGGGGAGTACTGCGGCTGCCAGTCAGTTTACAACTCCCAGTGAGTATAATACTAGTAGCTAGCTACCCAGCTAGGCTTTGTTACATAATAGTGGCCTGGTGCAGCTAGGTAGATATAGTTGCAGATTGCATGGTAGCCGCTATGAGACTCTTGCAATAACAATCAAGACCCCTTAGAAGGGCAGCAGATTCATGAGACTGCTAGTCCAGTGTATACACTGTGTGCTATAAACTCCTAGTTTGGAAGCTATTGTGAAGCCTGGCCTAGTGTGTGTGTGTGTATACTGTGAAGCATTGTTGTGTGAAACGGTTGGTTACACTATAATTATTCTCTTGTTGCACAGTGGGTGATAACAGTGGTGGCAATGGAGGCTCAGGTGAGACTACAACTGTGTGTATGTGTGTGTGTGTCACTACAATATTTTGCGGGTGAAAAATCTTGCCAAATCAGCACTGAGAAAATTAACTTTTGTGATCTAACTATTGTGTTTTGGTTTTGCGTTGCGAATTGATCAACCTTGCATGGCCTCGCAAAGTTGCATATGTTTGATGCTTACAAAACATTATAGTAATAGGTAGCTAACAGCATTTAACAACAAGGAAACCCTAACTCTGTGTATACCGTATAGCGGGTAATTGTCGGGGGACAAAATATTCGTGGTTCAGCAATATTGAGACATTTCGTGGGTAATATTTTCGTGGTTGCTGCTTGCACTGCAGGTAAAAGTAGGCAAGGTCACTTCAATCGTGGGTAAAATATTAGTGGTCAGACCTCCAACCACCACAAATATTTTGCCCCACGAAAATTACACGCTATACGGTATATTGTGTGTTTGCTAGTTGGATGTGGCCCGGCCTCCCGTTAAGATAGGAGGTCGGGTTTCAAGCCTAATGTCTTACTTCATTGATAGCATGTTGAAACCCGCAACCTCCTTTCTTAATGATGAGGTCGGCCACACCCAACTATGTGTTTGCTTACTAACTCCTCGCTAGCTGTACTACCTTAAACACACCCCCTCCCCTCCCCCTCCAGTGACCACCTGCTCCTGTCTACTGAGTGTACTGCTCACTGTGTGTCTGGCACTGGTGCTCAGATTATAGAGTCAAAATTAACACATCTCAAGTTTTTGTTTTCATTTCTAAGTTTTTATATTCTAGTTTTCATATAGGACTGGCGTGTGTGTATGTGTGTAGTTACATTTCTATCTCTGATCCCTTTTCATGGTTTGTGTGGGTGTTGATTCAAAGCACTGTACACATCTGTGGGGGCGTCATGGGGTGGGTGGTCAGGTCATAGATCATATGTCAGATAGTAGCTGACTGAAGTCACTGAACTGGAGAGAAATTATTATGCACAGTCTGTCTAGTCATATCTTATTAGTCAAGTCTGATTGCAGCCCTGCAAGTCTGTCCATTCCAAGAAGCATTGACTGTAGTTATAGATGTGTACATACACTGTACTTGTGTTGCATGTGCTGTCATTTTCAGATGAGTCTATAATCACTTTCAGTATTAGCTAAATAAACAACCTATAACAGTAGCATACCAGCATTCACTGTGTACTGTTGTCTACATGCAGTTCTAGCCAATGGCTGTCATGACAGCAAGTGGAGGAGTTCTTATCTTTCTCTGCATCTACAGCACCAATATTGTGTTCTCTGCACACACAGGTGAGAGATCAACTTCTTATTATATTATAGCTAATATATATACAGAGGTAGGAGTGGCTCCTAGTTTCAACAGTGAGCAAGAAGATGTGGTTGTCTTTGCAACCAATGAAGATGGATCTAATTCAGATCTTAGCTTACAATGCGATGTTACCGGGACCCCTACACCTACCGTGACTTGGTACAGGGGAGATGACGTGGTTGACGCTGACTGTGTGCTTTCGAATGGTACCTTCTTGGTACAAAATATCACTGAGGGAGACTTTGCTTCTACGACTGGAGTAATATATCGCTGTGAGGCTACTAACACCATTGGAGAGCCTGGCTTCATTGCAACCATCCGCAGTAGAGACATCACTGTCCACTATGCATGTAAGCAATTCATGATCCTACATTGAGTAATAATCATTATTTTTCTATCTTCAGTTTTCGGTGGCTTTATGCCAACTGAGGAAGTGCGTACGTTTGTACCAACTGCACTTCCTACTCTTGGATTTGGTATTGACATAGCTCTTGAGTGCAGGGTTGGGGACTCGCAGCCACCTCCAGACATCGTGTGGTTTCAAGACGGTACACCTTTAGTCGAGAACAAGGACACTAATCTCATAAGGTTTCTGGAGGATGGAAGATGGGCCTACATTCGAGATATTGAAACTTTCTCACACGATTATCACTGTGAAGTAAGCAATGCTCAAATGAACGGATCAGAGAGAAGCTCTCAGACATATTTTGTCAACGGTACTGGACTAGTAAATGGAATGGATTTTGTGTACAAGGAAATAGGAGATCTCACAGCTTTTTCTGCAGAGGGAGAGGATGAGGACTTTGAGTTCAGCTATGTTTCTTCACAAGGGACGCTAAATCGTATTTGTGCTTTCTCTAATAGTGTTGGAACTAACACCGATTCCAACGAAGCAGTGGGTACGATCACAAACCTACCTACTCCCCCAGCTGTAGTCACTCTGGAATGCAGAGAAGGCCAAGTCACTATTATCAGTAGTGGAGCAGTCACAGTGCAACGTAAGGACACACACACACACACACACACACCCACACACACACACACACACACACACACACACACACACACACACACACACACACACACACACACACACACACACAGGGAGAGCCATGATAACGATGGATCCCTCAAACGCACGTGAAGTGATTGTAGGATCAAGCTCTGCTATGCCTACCTCCTTCTCCTGTGCCAACACTGGCTACCCTGCAACCTCAACAGTGTGGTACTTCAATGGAGATGTAATTGACTCTTCATTCGTTGGTATTGCCTTTGACGACACTATGCTGACTATTGCAAACCCTCAAATCAGTCACTCTGGAGTGTACCAGTGCTTTGTCAGTAATACAGTGTCTGAGGACAATGCTGCCTGGTTGTTGGAGGTCAGAGCTCCAGGTAACATACCATTGCTTTCGTTTGCATGTCAGTTTATATTTGCTACATACATGCATATAATATTGTGTTCATATAGTTTCATTACACAGTTCCACCCACTGCCCTGGCTTTCAATGAGACTGACATTGGAGCAGTGAGAGACAGACGAGTTGGAGTTCTCTTTATGGGTGGTTTTGGGACCATGGTGACAGTACCTGTGTCTGTGGAGGCTGACCCATGCCCTAGTGTACAGTGGTCCTTCAACGGCTCTAACATTGTTAACGGAGACCAGTACACTATCACCAACCCTTGCAGTGATGTTAATGCCGTATCTCCTTACACGTTTATATTGACCGTGACTAATCTGACCATCGAAACATCAGGGGCTTATTCTGCTACCTTTATCAATCTTGCTGGAAGCAGTATTCTTCCAGACCTGTACATTACTATAACAGGTATAATTATATACAACTACTTGTTTTAGTGTGAAAACCTCTCCTTTATGGTTCATTCTCCCCCTCCAGTTGCCACTAGTGATCCAATTTCTTCATTGAGCTTGTCAGTTATTGATAACCCTGCTGCTATGTGTCTACTCAACGCCAGCAATGTCACCATGACTTGCCAAACCAACGGCTTTCCACGGCCTGAAGTAAGATTTCTAATGGGGCGCAACGTCATCACTCCAGGAGAGGGGAACTTCCAAAGAGTCTCACAAACCTTTGCCGACCAGGTGAGTTTTTTAATTTTTATTTCATGGTAGTTATCTTTGAGAGCCCATAATTTATGCTCAGATTGTCCAATTTAAAAACTAATTGATGCATTCAATAGCTCTCAGAATTATCTTTCCAATGATGTGCTTAATACGACTAATCACAAAGTTTGTATGTATCAAGTCGAAATCCAGAAATCTTAACGCAAAGGCTGGGGTGGATACTTTATGTTAATTACATGTACCCATTTCAGATACAACTGTCTGATATCGTAATGGAAGATGATGCAGTGTACAGATGCGAACTTTTAAGTGATTCCACTGAATTTGCCCAAGAGACATTTGTATTTTGCAGTAAGTTAATTTATAGGCAACATACACACACACACACACACACACACACACACACACACACACACACACACACACACACACACACACACACACACACACACACACACACACACACACACACACTACCATCTCTATTTATTTTGACTAATGCCTAATGCTAATTCTAAGAACCAAAATTAGAGGTTAATAATTGTTTTGTGCTTGCCACCTAGTAAAGCCACTACTCCTCACACACACACACACACACACACACACACACACACACACACACACACACACACACACACACACACACACACACACACACACACTACCATCTCTATTTAGAGGTTAATAATTGTTTTGTGCTTGCCACCTAGAAGAACCACATAGACCCATCCCCATTATCAGATACTATCACCACAAAACCACCTGGCCCAGACAATACAGCCTTATAAGATAAGCCTCCCTCAAGGTCAGATTTAGTTTACACAAGTACATAGCCATGCAAGCTAAGTTGAAGTATTACAGCAGCCAATATCAAGTCTAAGATAAGTTCTATACTTTATGTCAGCATTACTTCCAATGTGAATATAGCTTACAATCAGCATGGCCCCAAATGAATAGCTTACAATCATTATTTAGTTTTGAATGCAATTGCAACAGATGAATGGGGAGGGTTGGTGCACCGTTAAAGACTCTTTAACCCATCATTCTCGGCTCTCAAGGCCGAGCATCTGTTTGCTTTTTCTATATCTGTATGGTTTTATGCTGTCTAATTTTTTTGTTTTTTGTTTCTGGTAAATCCTTGTCGTAAATACACTTAATTAGCATCAGATGTCAATATGATTTAAAATTAAATTAAGCGAGCATCCCGTTTGAGCTAGTAATATGAGCAGTGGACACAATTCCACCCAAAAGTTATTTATTATTTTCTTATAATTTTATATTTTGAAACCTCAACACACACATACACACACACACACACACACACACACCACACATTTACCTGACCCCTCTCCCTCCTCTACAGCCGAGCCGTTTCTCACAAACTTTAGTTCATCGACAAACACAATAGAAGGCGCTGAACTGGAGGTGGAGTGTGAGATTATGGGCATTCCCCCACCGACAATTACATGGCTTAAAGATGGCAATATGCTCTCTTCAGGAACTGGTATCGATATTTCCACGCCTTCTGATGCACCGTTTAAGTATCAAGTAACTATCGACAGTGCTACATCAGCCAATGCTGGCACGTACACATGTGTGGGGACTAATGCAGCCGGAACAGTTACTAGGGATATCAGTGTGGAGGTGAATGCAACCCCAGGTATGTTATGAAGTAGGTCTATATTATACCCTATAGCGCGAAATTTTCGGTTATTAGGGATATCAGTGTGGGTCGTCACGAAAATGGTTAGTATGTCATTTCTAACTAAAATTCGTTTCAATAACATTCTTCTGCAGATTCATTGAGTATGGAGTCTATTATTGGACTGGCTATTGGGGTTCCTGCTATCATCCTTCTCATAACTCTGGTTGTAATATTGCTCAGTTTACTGCTCGTGAAGTCAAGGAAGAAAGGCGCCTACACTACAGACCCTGTCATCTATGACACTATAGACGACAACAGCTCCCCAGATCCTGTACTCAACGCAGCGTTTGGTCTAGCAGAAGAGAACACATCAGGTGGCAGTGCAGAATATGAAACCATCGAAGGTGACTTCACTCTGGACCCTGTACTGACTTCTGACAACCCAGCGTATGGTCTAACAGAGCCGAGAAGAAATGAAACTCTAGTATAAGACTAGTTGTTCAATTGTACCTTATTATAGTTTCGTTATAATTTTATAAATCCAGTGACATTGTTTCTTTTAGCATAATTATTATTATATCGATTAATGCTGATGATGTAAAAAAATGATTAAAATTGCAAACTATATATATACTGATCTATAGTTCAGAGTACATTGGTTTTTTGAGGATGGTGCTCTGTTACCAGTAGCATGTGTGTAGTTACATTTATATCTGTGCTCCCATTTCATGGTTTGTGTGTGAGTGTTGATTCAATGCAAGTCTGTGGGGGTGTGTGGGGTGGTCAGATCATAGATCTATGGCATGCAGATAGCTGACCTGAAGTCACTGTAGTCTACAAAAGTCATATCTTAGTCAAGTCTGATTGCAGTCCTGCAAGTCTGTCCTTTCCAAGAAGTATTGTGTAGTTATAGATGTGTACATACACTAGATATTGGGTGTGTTATTTTCAGATAGATCTCTGTTGCATGTTGTTGTTTTAATCACTTTCAGTATTAGATCTATAACTAAAAATAAACAACTTAGGCCTTATTATAATTAGTGTGTATAGTTCTAGCCAATGGCTGTCATGACAGCAAGTGGAGGAGTTCTTATCTTACTCTGCATCTACGGCACCAATATTGTGTTCTCTGCACACACAGGTGAGAGATCAACTTCTTATAATTATTATAGGTATACATGCATATTATTATATATACATACAGAGGTAGGAGTGGCTCCTAGTTTCAACAGTGAGCAAGAAGATGTGGTTGTCTTTGCAACCAATGAAGATGGATCTAATTCAGATCTTAGCTTACAATGCGATGTTACCGGGAACCCTACACCTACCGTGACTTGGTACAGGGGAGATGACGTGGTTGACGCTGACTTTATGCTTTCTAATGGTAACTTCTTGTTTCAAAATATCACTGAGGGAGAATATGCTTCCACGGCTGGAGTTATCTATCACTGTGAGGCTACTAACATCATTGGAGAGCCTGGCTTCAATGCAACCATCCGCAGTAGAGACATCACTGTCCACTATGCATGTAAGCAATTCATGCTCCTACATTGTATTGTAATCATTTTCTCTTTGCAGTTTTCGGTGGCTTTATGCCAGCTGAGACAGTGCGTACCTTTATACCAACTGCACCTGATATTTCTGGAACTGGTATTGACATTGCTCTTGAGTGCAGGGTTGAGGACTCGCAGCCACCTCCAGACATCGTGTGGTATCAAGACGGTACACGTTTAGTTGAGAACCGGGTCACTAATGCCATAAGGTTTCTGGAGGGTGGAAGATGGGCCTACATTCGAGATATTGAAACTTTCCCACACGATTATCACTGTGAAGTAAGCAATGCTCGACTTCACGAATCAGTGAGAAGCAATCAGACATATTTTGTCAACAGTACTGGACTAGTAAATGGAATGGATTTTGTGTACAAGGAGATAGGAGATCTCACAGCTTTTTCTACAGAGGGAGAGGACGAGGACTTTGAGTTCAGCTATGTTTCTGCACAAGGGACACGAAATCGTCTTTGCTTTTTTTTTTTTGATGAGAATTCAGCTTCTTCCTCACTAGCGTTGGGTACGATTCCTAACTTACCCCCTCCTCCAGCTGTAGTCACTCTGCAATGCAGATCTGACGCATTCACTGTCGTTAGTAGTGGAACAGTCACTGTGCAACGTAAGTTGTAGATACACATACATATATACATATCCACCCACACACACACACACATACACCCACACATACACACAGGAAAAGCCATGATAACAATGGATCCCTCGGATGCACGTGAAGTGATTGTAGGATCAAGCCCTGCTATGCCTACCTCCTTCTCCTGTGCCAACACTGGCTACCCTGTAACCTCAACAGTGTGGTACTTCAATGGAGATGTAATTGACTCTTCATTCGTTGGAATTGTCTTTGACGACACTATGCTGACTATTGCAAACCCTCAAGTCAGTCACTCTGGAGTATACCAGTGCTTTGTCAGCAATACAGTGTCTGAAGACAATGCTGCCTGGTTGTTGGAGGTCAGAGCTCCAGGTAATATAACTATATACCATTGCTTTTGTTTGCATGTCAGTTAATATTTGCTGCATATATCCATTTAATTCCTGTACAAGTACAGGGTATAATAAAAAATTTATTAATTAATGTATGTATTCAATCTGTTTGTTTTATTACACAGCTGCACCCATTGCCCTGGCTTTCAATGAGACTGCCATTGCTGAAGCAGTGAGAGACAGACAAGTTGGTACTCTCTTTATGGGTGGTTTTGGGACCACGGTGACAGTATCTGTGTCTGTGGAGGCTGACCCATGCCCGAGTGTACAGTGGTCCTTCAAGGACTCAAACATTGCTAGCGGAGACCAGTACACTATCACCAACCCTTGCAGTGATGTTAATGCTGCATCTCCCTTCAGGTTTATGTTGACCGTGACTAATCTGACCATCGAAACATCAGGAAATTATTCTGCTACCTTTACCAATCTTGCTGGAAGCGGGGTTCTTCCAGACCTGTACATTACTATACCAGGTATAATTATATACACAATTTATTAATTTTGTTTTAGTGTTAAAAACCTCTTCTTTATGGTTTATTCTCCCCCTACAGTTCCCACTAGTGATCCAATTTCTTCATTGAGCTTGTCAGTTATTGATAACCCTGCTGCCATGTGTCTACTCAACGCCAGCAATGTCACCATGACTTGCGAAACCAACGGCTTCCCACGGCCTGAAGTAAGATTTCTAATGGGGCGCAACGTCATCACTCCAGGAGAGGGGAACTTCCAAAGAGTCTCACAAACCTTTGCTGACCAGGTGAGTTTTTTTTTCTAAATTTCAGTTGCTTTGGTGGTTATCTTTGAGAGCCCATAATTTGTGTTCAGATTAAAAGCTAATTGATGCATTCAATAGCTCTCAGAATTACCTTTCCAATGCTGTGTTTAGATACAAGTTCTGTGATTACTCGAAATCCAGCAATTTAACTCAAAGGCTGGGGTGGATACTTAATGTTAATTACACGTACCCAATTCTTTTCCTTCAGATACAACTGTCTGATATTGTAATAGAAAATGATGCAGTGTACAGATGCGAACTTTTAAGTGATTCTGCTGTATTTGCCCAAGAGACATTTGTATTTTGCAGTAAGTTAATTTATAGGCAACACACACACACACACACACACACACACACACCACATTTACCTGACCCCCCTCCCTCCTCTACAGCCGAGCCGTTTCTCACAAACTTTAGTTCATCGACAAACACAATAGAAGGCGCTGAACTGGAGGTGGAGTGTGAGATTATGGGCATTCCCCCACCGACAATTACATGGCTTAAAGATCGCAATATGCTCTCTTCAGGAACTGGTATCGATATTTTCACGCCTTCTGATGCACCGTTTAAGTCTCAAGTAACTATCGACAGTGCTACATCAGCCAATGCTGGCACGTACACATGTGTGGGGACGAATGAAGCCGGAACCGTTACCAGGGACATCAGTGTGGAGGTCAATGCAGGCCCAAGTATGTTATAAAGTGTACCGTATAGCGCGATTTTCGGTTATCAGGGATATCAGCGTGGGTGGTCATGAAAATGCTAGACGGTATGTCAATTTTAACTAAAATTTGAATTTCAGTTCTATCATCTTCTGCAGCAGATTCATTGAGTATGGAGTCTATTATTGGACTGGCTATTGGGATTCCCGCTATCATCCTCCTCATAACTCTGGTTGTAATATTGTTCAGTTTACTGCTCGTGAAGTCAAGAAGGAAGAAAGGCGCCTACACTACAGACCCTGTCATCTATGACACTATAGAAGACAGCAGCTCCCCAGATCCTGTTGTGATATCTGTAAATGCAGCGTATGGTCTAGCTGAAGAGAACACATCAGGTGGCAATGCAGAATATGAAACCATAGAAGGTGACTCCACTCCGGACCCTGTACTGACTTCTGACAATCCAGCTTACGGTTTAGCAGAGCCGAGAAGATAATAATGGATCTCAGTGTAAGACTAGTTGTATTTAATGGCTGTAAGTATATATAGTATACATGTACCTCGTATAATTTTATAGTTCCAATGACATTGTTTCTTAATTGTCAGAATCATAAAAACTTTATTGATTGATGTAACTCGATACTTCCACTGATCTATAGTTATGACTCGAGTACATTGGTTCTGAGGGTGGTGCTCTGTTACTAGTATAGCATGAGCGTACAAGTGTTCCCTGTCCATCAGGTGGTGGTTCGTTAGAGGGGGCGAGGATAATCTACTAACCCTAGTAACCCTGGTAACCCCTCACCCACCCCCTTTAGTGACCACCTGCTCCTGTCTACTGAGTGTACTGCTCACTGTGTGTCTGGCACTGGTGCTCAGATTATAGAGTCAGAATTAACACATCTCAAGTTTTTTCATTTCTAGTTTCTATAGGACTGGTGTGTGTGTAGTTACATTTCTATCTCTGTGATCCCTGGTTTGTGTGTGGGTGTTGATTCAATGCAGTGTGTGGGGTGGTCAGGTCATAGATCTATGGTCAGATAGTAGTTGGGCGTGGCCCGACCGTCCGATAGCTGACTGAAGTCATTGGAGTCTACAAAAGTCATGACATATCTTAGTCAAGTCTGATTGCAGTCCTGCAAGTCTGTGCATTCCATAAAGCATTGTATGTAGTTATAGATGTGTACATACACTAGATATTGGCTGTGTTTTTTCAGATAGATCTCTGTTGCATGTTGTTGTTTTAATCACTTTCAGTATTAGATCTATAACTAAAAATAAACAACTTAGGCCTTATTATAATTAGTGTGTATAGTTCTAGCCAATGGCTGTCATGACAGCAAGTGGAGGAGTTCTTATCTTACTCTGCATCTACAGCACCAATATCGTGTTCTCTGCACACACAGGTGAGAGATCAACTTCTTATAATTATTATAGGTATACATGCATATTATTATATTAGTAAAACCAGTAGGTTTTACATAGGATTGGCAGTGGGTTTGCCTGTGTTTAGCAATATTTCAATTATTTTGACTCATGTTCAAACTGTTCTATCTCTGCAGGGAAAGGCCACATCAAGAAAGTGGCTGAACAGATAGTTTATTTAGCCTTTTCTCTCTTTGTATCTCTCATTTCATAATCCATAAACATTTTAATGAATGAATATTTTCATTTTAAAAATTGCACTATTTCGACGTTTCACCGCTCTTTGTCTGACTGACTAAGTAAGTAAGTAAGTGAGTAAGTAAGTAAGTTTCTTGCCCAGCATTTACTCCAAGTACAGCCATCTCCAGGACATTCTGCACAGGGTTTCCAAACGACTACAACCTGGATTACAAAGCGCTTCTTCAGATTTGCGATTGCTTCCACAAGGCAGATCACCTCTCAGTCTCTATTTCTCTTACCTATACAATTCCGCCATCTTTAATGACTCAGCAATTGTGTTGTGGCCAATAATAATAGATAGGCGTGGCTAATAAACCGTGCGCCTAAAATCAGTGCAGCAGTGCTTTTCCAGAGCCTGAGGTGTTCCTTTTCTTCACACTGTTCAGCTCTAGCTCCCTTTCTCTGACAGGCATGCTATATGCACTGGCTAGATATCATGCTCTTAAAATGGCTGTCATTTAATTAATACTGATTCGCAAATTCAACATAATTATCAAGTAATAAAATAATTATTACTCATTATACTATAATTATTAG
Organism: Halichondria panicea; assembly: GCF_963675165.1. Lineage (NCBI taxonomy): Eukaryota > Metazoa > Porifera > Demospongiae > Suberitida > Halichondriidae > Halichondria > Halichondria panicea. Next base: position 17,990,431 of record NC_087377.1, on the reverse strand, counting down.
TCCAGAGATATTCGAGAAGATATCTGATTAGTCCTGTCTTCTCTTCTTGTACTGCCTCTCTTGACGTTCCACTTATGCATGTCATGATACGTAAACTGTACTGAAAAAGAAAGGGAATCCGACTAGAAAAACATTTGCAATGTGAAAAATTGCTAGGATTGGCCAGGGGAACCACAAAAAAGCGTGGGAACAAGAAATCAGACGAGAGCATAACTCCAATCCGTTACAACGTCATGAACATGTACAATACATAGTATATTAAATAATAGACTGTGTTCCAGATCCACCTATCAGCTTCCATCCACCACATCATTCCATGCAGTCACCAGTACGGTCCGTGCATGTTACTACGCATGGATGGACTGTGTGTACCTGTGCTCAACACTGCATGTATTAGGAACATCAATTCATCACAAATCATCATGATTATGTGCCCCACATTCTAAAATGGATGTATAATAAATATATATAGGGATTGGTCATCACTCCACCAGTAAAAATTGCGTGGCATATTGGCTGGGAAAACATGGGAAAACTACCAGTATACATGTGATTGACGTTGTAACGGATTGGAGTTATGCTCTCGTCTGATTTCTTGTTCCCACGCTTTTTTGTGGTTCCCCTGGCCAATCCTAGCAATTTTTCACATTGCAAATGTTTTTCTAGTCGGATATACATACAGAGGTAGGAGTGGCTCCTAGTTTCAACAGTGAGCAAGAAGATGTGGTTGTCTTTGCAACCAATGAAGATGGATCTAATTCATATCTTAGCCTACAATGCGATGTTACTGGGGACCCTACACCTACCGTGACTTGGTACAGGGGAGATGACGTGGTTGACGCTGGCTTTATGCTTTCGAATGGTACTTTCTTGGTACAAAATATCACTGAGGGAGACTATGCTTCCATGGCTGGAGTTATTTATCACTGTGAGGCTACTAACATCATTGGAGAGCCTGGCTTCATTGCAACCATCCGCAGTAGAGACATCACTGTCTACTATGCATGTAAGCAATTCATGCACCTATAAAGAATTTTTGTGTATTAATCATTTCTTTCTTTGCAGTTTTCGGTGGCTTTATGCCAGCTGAGACAGTGCATACATTTGTACCAACTGCACCCCCTTCTGGAGCTGGTATCGACATAGCTCTTGAGTGCAGGGTTGGGGACTCGCAGCCACCTCCAGACATTGTGTGGTTTCAAGGTGATACACTTTTAGTCGAGAACACAGTCACTAATGCCATAAGGTTTCTGGAGGGTGGAAGATGGGTCTATATTATAGATATTGAGACTTTCCCACGCGATTATCACTGTGAAGTGAGCAATGCTCTTATTCACGGATCGGAGACAAGCCCTCAGACATATTTTGTCAACGGTACTGGACTAGTAGATGGAATGAATTTTGTGTACAAGGAAATAGGAGATCTCACGGCTTTTTCTAAAGAGAGAGAAGATGACAACTTTGAGTTCAGCTATGTTGCTTCAGAAGAGACAGCAAATCGTCTTTGCTTTTTCTATTTTAATGATGAACAAACTCCTGCCTTAAGAGCAGTGGGTACAATCACAAACTTACCTGCTCCTCCAGCTGTAGTCAATCTAGAATGCAGATCTAACCAAGTCAACGTTGTCAGTAGTGGAACAGTCACGGTGCAACGTAAGGACACACACACACACTCACCCACACACACACACACACACACACACACACACACACACACACATAGGGAAAGCTATGATAACAATGGATCCCTCGGACACACGTGAAGTTATTGTAGGATCAAGCTCTGCTATGCCTACCTCCTTCTCCTGTGCCAACACTGGCTACCCTGCAACCTCAACAGTGTGGTACTTCAATGGAGATGTAATTGACTCTTCATTCGTTGGAATTGTCTTTGACCCCACTACACTGACTATTGCAAACCCTCAAGTCAGTCACTCTGGAGTGTACCAGTGCTTTGTCAGCAATACAGTGTCTGAAGACAATGCTGCCTGGTTGTTGGAGGTCAGAGCTCCAGGTAACATATACCACTACTTACGTTTGCTTGTGATGTACGTGTCAGTTTATATTTGCTACGTACATGTACATGCATTATACTCTGTTAAAATTCACATTATTATTTATTCAATATCAGTTTGTTTTATTACACAGTTCCACCCACTGCCCTGGCTTTCAATGAGACTGCCATTGCTGGAGCAGTGAGTGACAGACAAGTTGGTACTCTCTTTATGGGTGATTTTGGGACCATGGTGACAGTACCTGTGTCTGTGAAGGCTAACCCATGCCCGAGTGTACAGTGGTCCTTCAAGGGCTCTAACATTGTTAACGGAGACCAATACACTATCACCAACCCTTGCAGTGATGTTAATGCCGTATCTCCCTTCACGTTTATGTTGACCATGACTAATCTGACCAATGAAACATCAGGGGCTTATTCTGCTACCTTTACCAATCTTGCTGGAAGTGGGGTTCTTCCAGACTTGTACATTACTGTACCAGGTACAATTGAGATATCTTTGTTTTAGCTTTTGGTTATTCTTCCCCTCCAGTTCCCACTAGCGATCCAATTTCTTCATTGAGCTTGTCAGTTATTGATAACCCTGCTGCCATGTGTCTACTTAATGCCAGCAATGTCACCATGACTTGCCAAACCAACGGCTTTCCACGGCCTCAAGTAAGATTTCTAATGGGGCGCAACGTCATCACTCCAGGAGAGAGGAACTTCCTAAGAGTCTCACAAACCTTTGCCGACCAGGTGGGTTTAATTTCAGGTATACTTATCTTTGAGAGCCCAATAGCTCTCAGAATTACCTTTCCAATTGATTAAATCCAGCAATTTTAACGCAAAGGCTGGGGTGGATACTCACGTACAAACTTCTTTCCCTTCAGATACAACTGTCTGATATCGTAATGGAAGATGATGCAGCGTACAGATGCGAACTTTTAAGTGATTCTGAGGAATTTGCTCAAGAGACATTTGTATTTTGCAGTAAGTTAATTTATAGGCAATACACACACACACCACACACACACACGCACACACACACACCACATTTACCTGACCCCCTCTACAGCCGAGCCGTTTGTCACAAACTTTAGTTCATCGACAAACACAATAGTAGACGCTGAACTGGTGGAGTGTGAGATTAGGGGCATCCCCACACCGACAATTTCATGGCTTAAAGATGGCAATGTGCTCTCTTCAGGACCTGGTATCGATATTTCCACGCCTACTGGCGAACCTTTTAAGTCTCGAGTAACTATTGACAGTGCTACGCTAACCAATGCTGGCACATACACATGTGTGGGGACTAATGCAGCCGGAACAGTTACCAGGGATATCAGTGTGGAGGTCAATGCAGGCCCAGGTATGTTATAAAGTATACTGTATAGTGTGAAATGTTTGGTTATCAGGGATATCAGTGTGGGTGGGCACGGAAATGTCAATTTTAACTAAAATTAGTATTTCAGTTCTATTCTTCTAGCTTCTGCAGAACCATTGAGTATCGAGTTTATTATTGGACTGGCTATTGGGATTCCCACCATCCTCCTCCTCATAACTCTGGGTGTAATAATATTATTGCTCAGTTTACTGCTCGTGAAGTCAAAGAAGAAAGGCGCTTACACTACAGACCCTGTCATCTATGACACTATAGAAGACAACAGCTCCCCAGATCCTGTACTGACTTCTGACAACGCAGCGTATGGTCTAGCAGAACAGAACTCATCACGTGGCAATGCAGAATATGAAACCATCGAAGGTGACTTCACTCCGGACCCTGTACTGACTTCTAACAACCCAGCGTATGGTCTAGCAGAGCCGAGAAAAAATGAAACTCTAGTATAAGACTATAGTTGTTCAATGTAGTTTAATGACTGTAAGTAGATCTATTATAGTTTCGTATAATTTTATAAATCCAGTGACATTGTTTCTTTTAGCATAATTATATCGATTAATGTTAATGATGTATTAAAATTGCAAACTATATACTGATCTATAATTATAGTTCAGAGTACATTGGTTCTGAGGGTGGTGCTCTGTTACTAGTAGCATGAGCGTACAAGTGTTCCCTGTCCATCAGGTGGTGGTTCGTTAGAGGGGGCATGTCCAGAGGGGCTGACGTGTGGAATAGGTGATTTGTTAGAGGGGGTGAGGATAATCTACTAACCCTAGTAACCCTGGTAACCCCTCCCCTCCCCCTCCAGTGACCACTTGTTCTTGTTTACTGAGTGTAATGCTCACTCTGAGTCTGGCACTGGTGCTCAGATTATAGAGTCTGAATCAACACATCTCAAGTTTTTTCATTTCTACGACTGGTGTGTGTGTAGTTAAATTTCTATCTCTGAAATGGTTTGTGTGTGGGTGTTGATTCAACTGTGGTTTTGTGCATGTGTGGGAGTTGGCCAAGCCGCCATCAGTCTGCGGGGGTGTGTGTGGTCAGAGTCTATAATTATGTGACTGAAAGCTGTGAACTAGAAACTTGGGACACAGCCTACTTAGTCCAGGTTTAGCTGTACTTGTGTTGAGCAAGACAAAACAGGGTTTAAAGCACTAACCACACCATGTCCATATAAGCTTAATTTCACAGTAGATCTATTCAGTAAAGTGGACTGAATTTATAGATCTATGGACAAGGAATTAGTGTGCAGCCAGTGATAGATATACACCACTCTTAGTCGAGTCTGCATGATGCCCTGCAAGTCTCTGTCCATTCCAAGAAGCATTGTGTAGTTATATATATTGGGTGTGTCATTTTCTGATAGATCTCTGTTGCATGTTGTTGTTTTAATCACTTTCAGTGTTAGATCTATAGCTAAAAATAAACAACCTAGGCCTTACTGTGTATAGTTCTATAGCCAATGGCTGTCATGACAGCGAGTGGAGGAGTTCTTATCTTACTCTGCATCTACAGCACCAATATTGTGTTCTCTGGACACACAGGTGAGAGATAAACGTCTTTAACTATTATATTTATAGGCACATACTAAATATACATATACAGAGAAAGGAGTGGCTCCTAGTTTCAACAGTGAGCAAGAAGATGTGGTTGTCTTTGCAACCAACGCAGATGGATCTAATTCAGATCTTAGCCTACAATGCGATGTTACCGGGAACCCTACACCTACCGTGACTTGGTGCAGGGGAGATGTTGTGGTTGACGCTGGATTTATGCTGTCAAATGGTACCTTCTTGGCACAAAATATCACTGAGGGAGAATATGCTTCCACGGCTGGAGTAATCTATCACTGTGAGGCTACTAACATCATTGGAGAACCTGGCTTCAATGCAACCATCCGCAGTAGAGACATCACTGTCCACTATGCATGTAAGGAATTCATGCTCCTATAAGAATTGTATTTATCATTTTCTCTCTTTACAGTTTTCGGTGGCTTTATGCCAGCTGAGACAGTGCATACGTTTATACCAACTGCATCTGCTACTTCTGGAGCTGGTATCGACATAGCTCTTGAGTGCAAGGTTGGGGACTCGCAGCCACCTCCAGACATCGTGTGGTATCAAGACGATACACTTTTAGTCGAGAACCTGGCACTAATGCCATAAGATTTCTGGAGGGTGGAAGATGGGCCTACATTGGAGATGTTGAACTTTCCCACATGAATATTACTGTGAAGTAAGCAATGCCCGAATGCACGGATCAGAAAGAAGTCCTCAGACATATTTTGTCAACGGTACTGGACTAGTAAATGGAATGGATTTTGTGTACAAGGAGATATAGGAGATCTCACGGCTTTTTCTGCATAGGGAGAAGATGACAACTTTGAGTTCAGCTATGTTGCTTCAGAAGAGACAACAAATCGTCTTTGTTTTTTCTATTCTAATGATGAACGAGCTCTTGCCTTAGCAGTGGTGCCTGCTCCTCCAGCTGTAGTTAGTCTAGAATGCAGATCCAACCAAGTCAATGTTATCAGTAGTGGAACAGTCACAGTGCAACGTAAGTTGCCTTAAAGACACCCACACACACACCTACACACACCCACACACACACCCACACACATACCTACCCACACACACATGCACAGAGAGAGCCATGATAACGATGAATCCCTCGGACGTCCGTGAAGTGATTGTAGGATCAAGCTCTGCTATGCCTACCTCCTTCTCCTGTGCTAACACTGGATACCCTGCAACCTCAACAGCGTGGTACTTTAATGGAGATGTAATTGACTCTTCATTCATTGGAATTGTCTTTGACGACACTACGCTGACTATTGCAAACCCTCAAGTTAGTCACTCTGGAGTGTACCAGTGCTTTGTCAGCAATACAGTGTCTGAGGACAATGCTGCCTGGTTGTTGGAGGTCAGAGCTCCAGGTAACATAATTATATACCATTACTTTTGTTTGCATGTACATGTCAGCTTATATTTGCTACGTACATGCATTTAATATTTGTACATGTACAGGATAATACACATTATAAATAAAAATTTATTTGTTCATTACACAGCTGCACCCACTGCCCTGGCTTTCAATGAGACTGACATTACTGGAGCAGTGAGAGACAGACAAGTTGGAGCTCTCATTATGGGTGGTTTTGGGACCACGGTGACAGTACCTGTGTCTGTGGAGGCTGACCCATACCCGAGTGTACAGTGGTCCTTCAAAGGCTCTAACATCGCTAACGGAGACCAATACACTATCACCAACCCTTGCAGTGATGTTAATGCCGTATCTCCTTACACGTTTATGTTGACCGTGACTAATCTGACCATCGAAACATCAGGGGCTTATTCTGCTATCTTCAGCAATCTTGCTGGAAGCAGGGTTCTTCCAGACCTGTACATTACTGTACCAGGTACAATTGAGATATCTTTGTTTAGCATTTGGTTAATTTATCCCTACAGTTGCCACTAGCGATCCAATTTCTTCATTGAGCTTGTCAGTTATTGATAACCCTGCTGCCATGTGTCTACTCAACGCCAGCAATGTCACCATGACTTGCCAAACTAACGGCTTCCCACGGCCTCAAGTAAAATTTCTAATGGGGCGCAACGTCATCACTCCAGGAGAGGGGAACTTCCTAAGAGTCTCACAAACCTTTGCCGACCAGGTTGGTTTAATTTCGGTTGTTTTGATACTTATCTTTGAGAGCCCATAATTTGTGTTCAGATTGAAACTAATTGATGCATTCAATAGCTCTCAGAATTACCTAAGTTAATTTATAGGCAACACAAACACCACACACACCACACACACTCACACACTCACACACACACACACACACACACACACACACACACACACACACACACACACACACACACACACACACACACACACACACACACACACACACACACACCACATTTACCTGACCCCCCTCCCTCCTCTACAGCCGAGCCGTTTGTCACAAACTTTGGTTCATCGACAAACACAATAGAAGGCGCTTAACTGGAGGTCGAGTGTGAGATTATGGGCATCCCCACACCGACAATTTCATGGCTTAAAGATGGCAATGTGCTCTCTTCAGGACCTGGTATCGATAACCACGCCTACTGGCGAACCTTTTAAGTCTCGAGTAACTATCGACAGTGCTACGTCAGCCAATACCGGCACGTACACTTGTGTGGGGACGAATGAAGCCGGAACCGTTACCAGGGACATCAGTGTGGAAGTCAATGCAGGCCCAGGTACGTTATAAAGTATACCGTGTAGCGCAACATTTTTGGTTATCAGGGATATCAGTGTGGGTGGTCACGGAAATGCTTAGTAAGTATTTCAGTTCTATTATATTCTGCAGCAGATTCATTAAATATGGAGTTTATTATTGGACTGGCTATTGGGATTCCCGCCATCCTCCTCCTCATAACTCTGGTTGTAATAATATTATTGCTCAGTTTACTGCTCGTGAAGTCAAGAAGGAAGAAAGGCGCTTACACTACAAACCCTGTCATCTATGACACTATAGACGACAACAGCTCCCCAGGTCCTGTTGTGATATCTGTAAATGCAGCATATGGTCTAGCTGAAGAGAACACATCAGGTGGAAATGCAGAATATGAAACCATCGAAGGTGACTTCACTCCGGACCCTGTACTGACTTCTGACAACCCAGCTTACGGTTTAGCAGAGCCGAGAAGATAATAATGGATCTGTAAGACTAGTTGTTCAATGTAGTATTTAATGACTGTAAAGTATATTATAGTTCCAATGACATTGTATTAATTATCAGAATCACTTTATTGATTGATGTAAATTCGAATAATTCGATAACTCCACTGATCTATAGTTCAGAGTACATTGGTTCTGAGGGTGGTGCTCTGTTACTAGTAGCATGAGCGTACAAGTGTTCCCTGTCCATCAGGTGGTGATTCGTTAGAGGGGGTGAGGATAATCTACTAACCCTAGTAACCCTGCATGGTAACCCCTCACCCACCCCCTCCAGTGACCACCTGCTCCTGTGTCTACTGAGTGTACTGCTCACTGTGTGTCTGGCACTGGTGTTCAGATTATGTTATAGATTAGCTAACACTTATCATATAAATCGAGGAATGACTACGTGTAACTATACATTTTTTCTCCGCTTCCTTTTTAATGATATGCATGCATGGTGCATGTACGTGCATATAGTGGCATGGTGTGTGTTGTGGATATAGCTGCATGGCTATGGTATAGTCAAGTCTGATTGCCCCCTGCAAGTCTGTTCACCTAAAGAAGCATTGTAATATAGGTGTGTAATAGTGTACACTGCAAGTCACATGGTAACCTATATAATGTGTGTGTTTGTTAGTATTTCCAGTGAAAACGGTTTATGCATTGCACTTAAGTTATACTTGTATGCATTTTGTATGTGTGGGGGTATAGGTTGCCATTAGATTCTTTACATAATTAGTAGAGTGCCAAGCCCATTATAGTTTGGAGCAAAATGAATGTTGGTATAACTCTGATAGCTCTGCTCTCTTTCTGCTCTTGTAAGTTCCATGCCAACAATAATTATAATTATACATGATTATAATTAGATAGCAATTATTATTATCTATTCCTTGTACAGGCATCCATGGCCAGACTTGCAGTGAAACTTTGGATCTGACTGATGATCTTTCTATAAATGCTTCACTGGCTACCTCCTGCATACGATGCATTATAGCTGGACAGTTCATGACTGATATACAGTGGATTGCTCAATCTAATATGATTCTTACTGACGGAATGAATGGAGTATCTGTTACTTCAATGCCTGGTGTCTTGGTAATCACTGATGCTGATGCTTTCTTTCTTCTGGGAATACCTGTCTCCCTTCAATGCGGCGGCGCCAGTGATTCCATTTACCCAGCTGGTAAGTGGCTATAGCTATCCAAGTTTGATATGATACTATCATTTCTTGCCCTAAATACAGGCCTTTTTGCACCGATTGTTAGTATCCCAGATAATGGGGTAGTCACAGAGGGAGGGGATATAAGGCTCAGCTGTATCTCGATCAACAACCGACCAGGGACATTCCAGCGCCAGTGGTACAATCCAGTTGGGGAACCATTTTCTACGTTTCAAATACCACAATTATCGAACGTACTAAGAGACCAAGCTGGAGTATATACTTGTCGACTGACTAGCTTGCAAAATGGAGATTTTCTTGAAGACTCTGGGACTTTGATCGTTAACTGTAAGATGATGATGACATATTTGTCTGTATTATGTCATATCCTCCTCTGCAGATATGCCCAGTATAGCGTCTAGTAATCCAGCCTCTAACATGGTCTTCATAACTGAAACCATATCTCTCTCCTGTATCTCCGACTCTGTCCCAGTCTCTGTTATAACCTGGTTCCATGAAGGGTCACTTCTGACTAATGGCGCTGGTGGAGCTATCATTACTCTGGCTGGTGGATCGTCCACTCTAATGAGGTCAGGACTGACTACAGCCAGCGGCGGTACTTACACTTGTGTTGCAACAAATGTTGTTGGTTCTGCAAACGCTAGTGTGGAAGTTATCATTCAAGGTAAGCCTCCCCCACCCACACCACACACGCACACACATACCCTCACGTCTCACACCACACACACACACCCTTACGTCTCACACCACACATGCCCTCACATCTCACACACACCCACATCTCACACACCACTCACATCTCACACACCACACACACAGTCCCCCCTTCTCCCCCCACTAACCTGATGGTCTCCAATATTGGAGAGACCAGTCTGGACCTCTCCTGGACTAACGGCTTCGATGGACTGAGCCCTATCATCGGGGTCACAGTGGAAGTATTCGATGGAATATTACGAGCTAAACTGATACCTCTCGCTGGCGACAGTTCTCTACAATCAACCCAGCTTTCTGGTCTAAATGAATTTACGCTCTTCAATATTACAGTGACAGTTAACAATGCTGTTGGCTTTAGTGAATCTGCTATGATATCAGCCGTGACTCTCTCTCTAAGTAAGTGTGTGTGTGTGTGTGTGTGTGTGTGTGTGTTATGTTAGCCAGCCTTTGTACTTGTTTTATCATCATATCATATATAGTAGGCAGTTCCTTTCATGTGGTTTAATTACTGGTCTTGTTATGTATAGGACTTGGTGCTCCTCGTATGGTTACACTGACCAGTCCCACGTCTACAACTCTCGTTGCAGAGTGGCTGGTGAGTACCTCACACACCCCCCACACTCACACACACACACACACACCCACACCTCACACCCCACACTCAGTCAATGTCGTATTTCCCTCCTCCCTTACAGCCTCCTGTTCCCAATGTTGCCACAACCTCTCTACCTGAAGCTTGGTTTGTCAGCCTTCGTGATAGCAACAACATTGACCTTTGCACTTTCATAGTCTCCGAGCCCACCACTCTCACGTACGCATTCACTCAACTAGGCAAGGGGTCAGAGTACATTGTTCGGGTTGCCGGGAACAACTCCCGGGGGATTGGAGAATTCTCAGAATTTGTGTCCAATCAAACGCTAGTGGATCGTGAGTATTACTGTAGTGATAGTATAAAATTTTATTCTCACTACCCCCCACCCTCAGCTCCTTCCATGCCCCTTAATCTGATTGGCGAGGGTGTGAGTTCCTCTGGTCTAACTGTCTCCTGGCTGCTACCGACTGATAATGGTGGTCGCCCAGTCACTCAGTACGTCATGCGTTATCGGATAGTAGGAGTATCAACATTCAGTGAGATTGTTCTGACAGAGACCTCTCTGTTACTATTTAATGGCGGGACCCCCAGTCCACCAGCCGACCTTGTGGGCAGCAACTCTTATGAGTGAGTGTCTGCATATAACTATATACATAAGTGTATATTTACGTATTAAATGAGAGTGTCTAGTACATTCGTGCAATTGCTCAATAGTGAACATTCAAACAACTTTTACCACTTTCTTTTCTAAATGCTTTCTGCCCCCCCCCCCCCAGAGTTGAGGTATTGGCTGTGAACACGGCTGGTAGAGGAGATGCAGCCATCATTACCATCATGACCCAATCACTGAGTAAGTTTTGTGTTAGTCCCATCAGAACTCTAGTTACAGAGCCAACTCTAGTCTCTAAAAATTATTAATTTTTCGGCCTTGGACTATGGGGTATTATTATCTATGGTGTGGCCATATTGGCAAGTCTCTTATCTCTCAAATATGGAATTTGATGACATCATTTTCTGAACAATTGAGTACATGGAATTCAAGTTATGGCAGCTGAAATAGTTCTCGAACCATTGATTAAATGGGTGGGAGGGGGAATCAAAACAAACCAAAAATATTGATTTTACAAATTTAATGACTCTCACAGATGAACCACAACCAATTTTAGTCGTTCCCGTTGTGGATCTAATAACCAATAGAACTGCGCTAATTTCCTGGGAATTTCCCGGGGGACAAGTGGACGAATACCTCGTACAATACAAAGAGCGGCTCAATGATTGGACCACTCCTAACGATATTTTTGTGAGGAGTGTGGCCGGCAATGTTACCATGGTGATGTTGACTGATTTAATACCCAGTGCTTCGTATGACGTGCGTGTTGCATCTGTCAATGCGATGGGAACATCTCAGTTCTTCTTTCAGGGAGAATTTTCCACACAAGGTAAGCTAGTGCTCGTATCTTGCACACACTGTTTAGTATGACTAGTGGTGTGCAGGACAACTACTGTACGAGTCTAATCTCCCCCTCCACCCACACACCACACATCACACATCACACACATCTACACATGCACACACCACACATCACACACATCTACACATGCACAACTCCCCCTCCACTCACACACACACACACACCCCTCCACACACACACAGCACCCTCACCGCCCACTGTTTCCGGTCCCAGGGAAGTCTTTGCTGGTGAGACAACACAACTCAACTGTTCCTCCAGTGTCAGTAATGTCTTTACTCTACGCTGGGTGCGTGTTGGTCGACTCACTCTGCCCTCTTCTGCCACTCAAGTTGGCAATAACCTCGTGTTCACCAACCCACTATCTACGGACACAGGGACCTACTCTTGCATTTCGATCTCCACTGGTGTGAGTGCCAACATCACTATCAGCTTCCTCACACCATCTACAGAAGGTTTGTTATTCCAATTGCCAGCCTATTAGATATGTTCGTGCATGCGTATAGGGCCAAGTGGTGGTGTCGTTAACGAAATGGTAATCGCTTTGTCTGTGGTTGGAGTTATTGGAATCATAGTGATCGTACTACTCTTTGTTGTGATGCTGTTGGTTTGTACGAGACGAAAACCTTCTTATTCCAATGACCACCAAAGTGCAGGTAAGTATTGCTTACACTAAGTATTGTGTGTGTTCTGATCAGTATCACATGCACAGCAAGGAATCCTGCACATGGTATGTCTAATGATGCAGTCAGAAATCCTGATGATTTGTCTAATGATGCAGTCAGAAATCCTGCATGTGATTTATCTGATGCAGTCAGAAGTCCTGCATACGATTTGTCTAATGATGCAGTCAGAAATCCTGCATACGATTTGTCTAATGATGCAGTCAGAAATCCTGCATACGATTTGTCAAATGATGCAGTCAGAAATCCTGCATATGATTTGTCTGATGCAGTCAGAAATCCTGCATACGATTTGTCTAATGATGCAGTCAGAAATCCTGCATATGATTTGTCTGATGCAGTCAGAAATCCTGCATACGATTTGTCTAACGATGCCGTCAGAAATCCTGCATATGATTTGTCTAACGATGCTGTCAGAAATCCTGCATATGATTTGTCTGTTAGACAAGCTCCTAATGATGCAGCCAGTGTCCAATCAAATGATGAGGACGTATATGAAGATATTCCAGGTACAAAAGGGGTGCATGATTCCATCTGTCTGAGTTTAACATTAGCCGATCATTATTAGTGCATACACTATATTTAATAGCCCTATCACATTGTATGGTGTGTATTTGTGGAGTGTGTGTGAGGTGTGTGTGGTGTGGACAGGAGCAGATGAGGAGATGGAGCGTCTTACTATGCATAGTATTGCGGAATCACTATCGTTAGACCATGTTTCCTTGTTTGTAATGTGCTAAGTGTTTTGTACATGTGCGGCTGATAACGGCGTTTGATCTACTAATAGTGAATATCATTAAGTACAATGTAAGCAGCACTTAGCGGTTTGACATATATGGCACAAATTGTACATAGCTAGACGATACAGAATCCGCGTAGTAAGACACTGGAGCATTTTCTCACGTGCTCCTTGTGTGTGTGTGTGTGTATGTATGTCCCTATCCTTCAGATATAGATGAGGTGCTTTACGAGACTATCGATCCTGACAACAGCAACAACGACGGTGAAGGTTTGTGCACGTGCTACTAATTAACTTTTAATGATAATCACTGTTACAGGTGGAGCAGTTATGGTATCCAGCAATGCAGCCTACGGAGTGAGATTGTGATGTCATAGAACACAAATGTAACTGTGTGTGTCATCAAGTCAATCAAGTCAATCAGTGCATGTTGATATTTTATAATAATGTGTTATTTTTAATCGTTACATGAAAATTACAAATGTTATTCATTCATGGTTTGTGTGGGTGTTGATTCAAAGCACTGTACACATCTGTGGGGGTGTCATGGTGTGGGTGGTCAGGTCATAGATCATAGGTCAGATAGCTGACTGAAGTCACTGCACTGGATCATGGAGAGAAATTAGTGTGCACAGTCTGTCTAGTCATATCTTATTAGTCAAGTCTGATTGCCCTGTAAGTCTGTGCATTCCAGGAAGCATTGACTGTAGTTATAGATGTGTACATACACTGTACATGTGTTGCATGTGCTGTCATTTTCAGATGAGTCTATAATCACTTTCAGTATTAGCTAAATAAACAACCTATAACAGTAGCATACCAGCATTCACTGATTTAACTATATTAGCTAAATCACTGTGTATACTGTTGTCTACATGTAGTTCTAGCCAATGGCTGTCATGACAGCAAGTGGAGGAGTTCTGGTCTTTCTCTGCATCTACAGCACCAATATTGTGTTCTCTGCACACACAGGTGAGAGATCAACTTCTTATATTATAGGTAGACTATACATACTAATACACAGAGGTAGGAGTGGCTCCTAGTTTCAACAGTGAGCAAGAAGATGTGGTTGTCTTTGCAACTAATGAAGATGGATCTAATTCAGATCTTAGCTTACAATGCGATGTTTCTGGAACCCCTACACCTACCGTGACTTGATACAGGGGAGATGATGTGGTTGACGCTGGCTTTATGCTTTCAAATGGTATCTTCTTGTTTCAAAATATCACTGAGGGAGTACATGCTTCCATGGTTGGAGTTATCTATCGCTGTGAGGCTACTAACACCATTGGAGAGCCTGGCTTCATTGCAACCATCCGCAGTAGAGACATCACTGTCCACTATGCATGTAAGCAATTCATGCTCCTACATTTTAAATAATATTGTGTAATAATCATTTTTCTTTCTTTACAGTTTTCGGTGGTTTTATGCCAGCTGAGGAAGTGCGTACGTTTGTACCAACTGCACTTCCTACTGCTGGATTTGGTATCGACATAGCTCTTGAGTGCAGGGTTGGGGACTCGCAGCCACCTCCAGACATTGTGTGGTATCAAGACGGTACACTTTTAGTTGAGAACCGGGTCACTAATGCCATAAGGTTTCTGGAGGGTGGAAGATGGGCCTATATTCGAGATATTGAAACTTTCCCACACGATTATCACTGTGAAGTAAGGAATGCTCGAATGCACAAATCAGTGAAAAGCAATCAGACATATTTTGTCAACGGTACTGGACTAGTAAATGGAATGGATTTTGTGTACAAGGAAATAGGAGATCTCACGGCTTTTTCTGCAGAGGGAGAGGACGAGAACTTTGAGTTCAGCTATGTTGCTTCACGAGGGACACTAAATCGTGTTTGTACTTTCTCTAATAGTGGTGGTTCCAATGCTGTTTCCAACGAAGGAGTGGGTATAATCACAAACCTCCCCCCTCCCCCAGCTGTAGTCACTCTGGAATGCAGAGAGGGCCAAGTCACTGTTATCAGTAGTGGAACAGTCACAGTGCAACGTGAGTTGTCCACACACACACACACACACACACACACACACACACACACACACACACACACACACACACACACACACACACACACACACACACACACACACACACACACACACACCCACCACACACACACACCCACCACACACACACACCCACCACACACACACACACAGGGAAAGCCGTGATAATGATGGATCCCTTGGAGACAAACGTTCGTGAAGTGATTGTAGGACGAGGCCCTGCTACTACCTTCTCCTGTGCCAACACTGGCTACCCTGAAACCTCAACAGCATGGTACTTTAATGGAGTTATAATTGACTCTTCATTCGTTGGAATTGTCTTTGATGACACTATGCTGACTATTGCAAACCCTCAAGTCAGTCACTCTGGAGTGTACCAGTGCTTTGTCAGTAATACAGTGTCTGAAGACAATGCTGCCTGGTTGTTGGAGGTCAGAGCTCCAGGTAACATAATTATACCTTATACCATTGCTAATTGTTATACCATTGCTTTTATTTGAATGTATACATGTTCTATAAGCAGTTTGCTATACGTGATAGTACTTAGGAATAGGGCCCTTAAGCTAAATATAAAATTTAATTTTATTGCTTAATTGGATAGAGCAGAGCTTTGGCTTCAAAATGATACCAGAATTGAACAGTTTGCACTTTCATAGCCTGAGATATTTATGGTGAAGGGTTAGTAGTACTGAAGTGACGTTTTGAGAAATCAACGTTCAAAGGTTAATTTCTACATTCAAAAGATGGTCGTTTGGTGTGTTTCTTCAACATTTGTTTAAAGCATCACAGAGGGCCAAAACTTTGCAGGCAGTTAGAAGAAAGGTTAAGCTTTGCATATAAAAAAAAGCAGTTTGCCCTAGATATCACTCTCTTATTTTTGAACATAGCACAAATTGATAATTACGTGCTTAAGGGCCCTTTTCCTAAGTACTTATTATGCATCTTTAATTTACCATGTACATGTATAATTATGCGTGTTCAATATCAGTTTGTTTCACACAGTTCCACCCATTGCCCTGGCTTTCAATGAGACTGTCATTGGAGCAGTGAGAGACAGACAAGTTGGTACTCTCTTTATGGGTGACTTTGGGACCGAGGTAGCAGTACCTGTGTCTGTGGAGGCTGACCCATGCCCGAGTGTACAGTGGTCCTTCAAGGACTCGAACATTGCTAGTGGAGACCAGTACACTATCACCAACCCTTGCAGTGATGTTAATGCGGCATCTCCCTTCACGTTTATGTTGACCGTGACTAATCTGACCATCGAAACATCAGGAAATTATTCTGCTACCTTTACCAATCTTGCTGGAAGCGGGGTTCTTCCAGACCTGTACATTACTGTACCAGGTACAATTGTATACACAATTAATTAAGATATACTATTGATTTTGTTTTAGTGTTAAAAACCTCTTCTTTATGGTTTATTCTTCCTCTTCAGCTGCCACTAGTGATCCAATTTCTTCATTGAGCTTGTCAGTTATTGACAACCCTGCTGCCATGTGTCTACTCAACGCCAGCACTGTCACCATGACTTGCCACACCAACGGCTTCCCACCGCCTGAAGTAAGATTTCTAATGGGGCGCAACGTCATCACTCCAGGAGAGGGGAACTTCCAAAAAGTCTCACAAACCTTTGCCGACCAGGTGAGTTTTTTATTTTTATTTCATGGTAGCTATCTTTAAGAGCCCATAATTTGTGCTCAGATTGTCCAATTTAAAAACTAATTGATGCATTCAATAGCTCTCAGAATTACCTTTCCAATGACATGCTTAATACGACTAATCACAAAACTTGTATGTATACAAGTTTTGTGATTAGTCGAAATCCAGAAATCTTAATGCAAAGGCTAGGGTGGATACTTTATGTTAATTACATGTACCCATTTCAGATACAACTGTCTAATATCGTAATGGAAGATGATGCAGTGTACAGATGCGAACTTTTAAGTGATTCCACTGAATTTGTCCAAGAGACATTTGTATTTTGCAGTAAGTTAATTTATAGGTAACACACACACACACACACACACACACACACACACACACACACCACATTTACTTGACCCCCCTCCCTCCTCTACAGTCGAGCCGTTTCTCACAAACTTTAGTTCATCGACAAACACAATAGAAGGCGCTGAACTGGAGGTGGAGTGTGAGATTATAGGAATCCCCCTACCGACAATTACATGGCGTAAAGATGGCAATGTGCTCTCTTCAGGAACTGGTATCGATATTTTCACACCTTTTGATGCACCGTTTAAGTCTCAAGTAACTATCGACAGTGCTACGTCAGCCAATGCCGGCACGTACACATGTGTGGGGACTAATGCAGCCGGAACAGTTACCAGGGATATCAGTGTGGAGGTGAATGCAACCCCAGGTATGTTATGAAGTAGGTCTATACTATACCGTATATATAGCGCTAAATTTTCGGTTATTAGGGATATCAGTGTGGGTCGCCATGAAAATGGTTAGTATGTCATTTCTAACTAAAATTCGTTTCAATAACATTCTTCTGCAGATTCATTGAATATGGAGTCTATTATTGGACTGGCTATTGGGATTCCCGCTATCATTCTCCTCATAACTCTGGTTGTAATAATATTATTGCTCAGTTTACTGCTCGTGAAGTCAAGAAAGAAAGGCGCCTACACTACAGACCCTGTCATCTATGACACTATAGACGACAACAGCTCCCCAGATCCTGTACTAGCTTCTGTCAACACAGCGTATGGTCTAGCAGAAGAGAACACATCAGGTGGCAATGCAGAATATGAAACCATCGAAGGTGACTTCACTCCGGACCCTGTACTGACTTCTGACAACCCAGCGTATGGTCTAGCAGAGCCGAGAAGAAATGAAACTCTAGTATAAGACTAGTTGTTCAATTGTACCTTATTATAGTTTCGTATAATTTTATAAATCCAGTGACATTGTTTCTTTTAGCATAATTATATTGATTAATGCTGATGATGTAAAAAAATGATTAAAATTGCAAACTATGTATATACTGATCTATAGTTCAGAGTACATTGGTTTTGAGGATGGTGCTCTGTTACCAGTAGCATGTGTGTAGTTACATTTATATCTGTGCTCCCTAATTTCTAGTCGGGCGCCGCCTCCCTCTACCTTTGCCCGGAAGGAGGCGGCGCCCGACTACCTAATTTCAATGGAATTTAATAGCATATTAAATGGGGTTAACAACAAGGAGCAGGCCGCAATGACGTCACTCATCTCAACGCATGTGCACTAAAGTTGAAGCCTCGTGGCAGTCTCAGAACTATTAGCAGTCACTTTGTGAGCATATCAGACGTCCATCATTCATTCATTCATTCATTCATCTTCTGTCTACCAATTCTCTCTACCGATTAGTGCCCGGTCATCGGCCATGGACCCCCCCCCCTCAGTTGGCAGGTACCATAGATTGAACTCTTCAATCTATGGTGTAACTCATTAATTGTAGACCACTGCCTAATATACAGTGGGTGTGGCTCATTAATTTAGGCCACACCTAACAAATAATGAATAATGAACTTTTGGGGGGAAGGCTAAAAGTGATGAGGGGGCTGATGAGAAATTACTGATCTAGTCTGCCTGGTATAATAACTTTGTGTCTCCTGTGGTGCTTTCATTTGCTGGGTTTGCCACGCCCTGCCAGTTGTTGCGTTTGCTACAGTCGGCATTTATTAACATGCACACTCGGCAGTTTGTTAGTATGCCATTTGTTGGGTATGCCATCACCCTGGCATTTGTTGGGTCTGCCATCACCCTGCCATTTGTTGGGTATGCCATCACCCTGGGTCTGCCATTACCCTGGCATTTGTTGGGTATGCCATCACCCTGGGTCTGCCATTACCCTGGCATTTGTTGGGTATGCCATCACCCTGGGTCTGCCATTACCCTGGCATTTGTTGGGTATGCCATCACCCTGGGTCTGCCATTACCCTGGCATTTGTTGGGTATGCCATCACCCTGGGTCTGCCATTACCCTGGCATTTGTTGGGTATGCCATCACCCTGGCATTTGTGGGTATGCCATCACCCTGCCGGTACCTGGCATTTGTTGGGTCTGCCATCACCCTGCCATTTGCTGTGTTTGCCGTACCTTGTTGAGTTGGCCGCTGTCCGTGGAGCGACATGACATGTACTGTATATAGCTAGGTACTTAACTACGTATAAAGCATTTGATCCTACACCACCTTGGCAGTGGTTTGCTATACCCTGCCATTGTTGAGTTTGCCATACTCTGTTGCTATTTGTTGAGTTTGCCATACTCATACTCTTATCTGTTTGAGTCCATGCAGCGACATGATCATTATAGGTATTGTCTATACAGGTATACGAATAAAGCATCTATATGCACGTACATAGGCTTACTCTGTTGCTATGTTGATTTTGCCATACTCTGTTGCTACTTGTTGAGTTTGCCATACTCTCCATGCAGCGACATGATATAATTTATTAATTTATTGTCTATAGCTACACTGAGCATGAGGTACGTATAAGGCATGGTTAGCGACTATATGTATTGATCCTACACCACCTTGGCAGTCAATTGTGCCCCTGATTTTTCACATTCGTATTAGAATGGAGAGGGGTTATTATCGACGTGCCAGCTGCGG